>NC_056076.1:5252500-5467245 GCF_016772045.2 Ovis aries
AAGAATTATCTACTGTTATATCAAGTTTTCAATCATGAGTTAATTTTTGTTTTTCCTTAGATTTGCCTTTCTGAACAAAATTTGGCTTGGAAATAATACAGAAAATAGCCATTTTCTGTCTTTCCTTTTCCTAAAGCCAAGTTCTTACCATGGGTTAGTAATATCACTGGTCCAAGGTTTGTACTGTCCAAGGCTTGGTATAACAGATCAATGATTGTACATAAACAATGGAACTGATACATAGACATTAGCACCACATACCCATGCAATCCATGCATGGTTTCTTCTTCATCTGTGAAATGAGATACTCAGTCTCATCATTCACCTTCTCATCTGATATGAGAAATTGTCTTTAGGTAACAGTAAGAGAGAGCAATAGATGAAAATAAGTTCATCTGCTCCTCTTCGCTTTCCTATAGCTTAAACATATCTGAGATAAGCAAAACCACCAACCTCGAATGAGAAAAGAAGAAAGTATCACGGCACAGAAAGAAGTACACAATCTGAGATGGAATATAAAGCAAAGGGTGGGGGGAGTGCCTTGCAGCTTGTCCTCTTCCCACCCATGTTTCTCAAGGACACATCCCTGTGAATACCGCAAGCCTGCTTTAGTCTTGACTGGTAGGTACCACCTCCTTCTCCTCCACCTGCTCTGTTTCTCCAGCCACCTGTTTCCTCTCTCAGCAAGTCTCTGCAACACACAACCTGTGGCAAAGACTTTATTCAAAAGAATATTTTTACTATTTGATCATTCTTGAAACTAAGTTAGGGAAAAGGAGTGGGATGAAGGTGATGTGACTTCTGGCACTACTAGCCGTAAATTATGCACCTGATGTTTTATGTTCTTAATGCCTAATCCTTTCTTTCTCTGTGCATATCATGGGGTACTTCTTCAAGACGTCAATATTCATGAAATGTTTTTTCCTCACAAATGCAGAAGTCTAATTCAAACAAATCTAGACACAATTTCAAAAGCTGCATAATCAGAAGCTAAATTTCAGTGTGTACTAGAGAAAAACTGTTGTATATTTTATTGAAAAACAAAACTTAAAAATGGAATGCATTATTCACCTACTAAAAATTCTGGAGGTAATTTCAGATGCCCAGTGATTTCATCAACAACCAGTTTCTCTCAATATCCCATATCATCATCTTCAGATTATTAACTTTAACCATAAGCTTGCTCCCTTATGATCAAAACGACCATGAAATCATCTCTTTATACATTCTCAGTTATGGAGATTTTTATGATAATGCTTATAATTTCTGTGGATTTGCTTCTAGGCTGAAATCAGAATTTTAAAAATAATGGATTATTTTATAACTCACTATTGACTTTTCCAATAAAACAAAACAGTTATTCATCAATAACCAACTAAAACATAGTGATGATGTTTTATTTCTTAAAATAAGCAAATTATATAAATCTTTTTGTATTTATCTAAATAATATTTTGATTATTTTATTTTTCCAAAGTTGGGTCTTACTCTTAAAATAGATGGTCAATAGATATATAAATAGATGTTTAACCTCACTAATTATTCAGTTCAGTTCACTTCAGTCGCTCATTCATGTCCGACTCTGCGATCCTATAAACCACAGCATGCCAGGCCTCTCTGTCCATCACCAACTCCTGGAGTCCACCCAAACCCATGTCCATTGAGTCGGTGATGCTATCCAGTCATCGCATCTTCTGTCGTCCCCTTCTCCTCCTGCCCTCAATCTTTCCCAGCATCAGGGTCTTTTCCAATGAGTCAGCTCTTTGCATCAGGTGGCCAAAGTAGTGGAGTTGCAGCTTCAACATCAGTCCTCCCAATGAACACCCAGGACTGATCTCCTTTAGGATGGACTGGTTGGATCTCCTTGCAGTCCAAGGGACTCTCAAGAGTCTTCTCCAACACCATAGTTTAAAAGCATCAGTTCTTTAGCACTCAGCCTTCTTTATGGTCCAACTCTCACATCCATACATGACCATTGGAAAAACCATAGCCTTGACTAGACAGACCTTTGTTGACAAAATGATGTCTCTTCTTTTTAAAAATTATTGCTGCTGCTACTGCTGCTGCTAAGTCGCTTTATTCGTGTCTGACCCTGTGTGACCCCAGAGACAGCAGCCCACCAGGCTCCCCTGTCCCTGGGATTCTCCAGGCAAGAACAGTTGAGTGGGTTGCCATTTCCTATTCCAATGTATGAAAGTGAAAAGTGAAAGTGAAGTCGCTCAGTCGTGTCCAACTCCTAGTGACCCCATGGACTGCAGCCCACCAGGCTCCTCCATCCATGGGATTTTCCAGGCAAGAGTACTGGAGTGGGGTGCTGAAATGTAAATCAAAACCACACTGAGATATCACCTCACACCTGTGAGGATAGTCAATATATATTTAAAGAAAGCGAGGATGTGGAGAAATTGGAATCCTTATACTACTGATGGGAATTTCAAATGGTGCAGCCTCTACTGAAAACAGTGCAGGCTTGCCTCTCAAAATTAAAAGTGAACTACCATATAATCTTGCCATATAAGTTTACCATATAAACTTACCATATAAGTTTACAATATAAACTTCCCTGGTAGATCAGCTGGTAACAAACCTACCTGCAAAGCCGGAGACCCCTGTTCGATTCCTGGGTTGAAAAGATCCACTGGGGAAGGGACAGGCTGCCCACTCCAGTTTTCTTGTGCTCCCTGGTGGCTCAGGCTGTAAAGAATCCTCCTGAAATGCAAGAGACCTGGGTTTAATCCCTGGATTGGGAAGATCTCCTGGAGGGGCAACTCACTCCAGTATCTTTGCCTGGAGACTCCCATGGACAGAGGAGCCCGGTGGGCTATAGTCCGTGGGGTCACAAAGAGTCAGACCCTACTGAGTGACTAAGCACAGCACCATACAATCCAGCAATCCTACTTCTGGGTATTTATCTGAAAGAAGCGAAATCAAGACCTCACAGAAGTACACGCATGCCCATTTTCACTGCTGCATTATTCACAATAGCTAACAGGTAGAAACAACCTAAATGCCCATGGATAGATGAATGTGTAAAAAATAACATGTGATTTTACAAACAATGGAATATCAGTCAGCCTAAGGAAAAACGCATGCCGTATGTAAATGTAGACAAACCTTGAGGATGTCATGTTACACAAAGGAGGACATACTGCATAATTCCATTTACAAAATGTATCTACAGTTGTCAATCTCATAGAAGCAGAGAGTAGCATTGTTGTTGCCGGGGGGTTGGGAGGAAGAAGAGATGAGTTGTTGTTCAATGATACAGAATTTCAGTCACACAAGATGAAAAATTCTAGAGGTCTACTTTACAACAATGTGCATATAAATTACACTGTACTGTACACCTATAAATTTGTTGATAGGGTAAATTTCATGTTATGTGGATTTTTAAAAAGCTACAATTAAAAAAACAAGTTCAATCAATTCAAACCCAGAAAAACTGGGTTTGTTTGGGGCAGATATGACGCACAACCAATGGTCAGCTGATGACCTATATTCTCCATTTTCAAATTCTACTCAGGACAAAACCTGAAGAGTTTGGATTCTGTGCTCCTATACCTGCTGTCCATCTGATTGGAATAAGGTTTTGTCAGATAAAATTACTCTAAATTGTGTTGTATCAATTATAGCTCTTTTCCTGTGCAAACGACAATAAATCAATGCAAACTGACTTTGGCAAAACTGAACTCATCGACTCATAAAACTGAAAAACACAGGAGTAGTACTTTAGGCGCAATTTAATCCAGAAGCTCAAATAATATGAAATAATTTGTTTCTGTTCTGCTTTTCTCTGAGGAAATAGAGAATTGGCTTTTTCTGAGGGTCCTAAACATCCCCAGGCTCATTTTTTCCTTTCTGGAGGCTATCCATGCCCCCAAACTCTGGATGCTTCTTTCCTAGTCTATCTGTACTATTCCATAGTATATATGCCTTATGCATCCTATAGCATAACATCCTTTGTAAGAAAATATGCAAAGTATATTACCATAAAATTAGCATTACTGAGTAGTCCAATAGGTTTAAATAATACTCAATAGATCACTTAGCCATATTTATAAAGCCTTAAGATAAGCATCCATTTGGCTCCTATTTTATGCCAATACCTGCCTCAGTGGACTCTCCTTGAACATTTGACAGAAATAATGTCAGTATATCATTTGCTTGATTTGGTCAAGTGTTCATCACTGACCAGTCACTTTGGCTGTAGAATTTAATGCATTAGTTACTGACCTTAAATCACTCTCTACCCTTGGAGGCAGAAATGGACAAATATATTTATATATTTTATATTATTTAAGGAAAGTGTAAATGTTATATTTGAATAATCTCTGAAAACTAATTTCCACATTTCATTGTTTAATCCACATTATCCTTACAGTAATAGGTTTTAATTTTATATTTGGTATTCCACAAGAGGAGGTTTTCTTTTCAAGCACCTCTATCCATCTGTATGCGGTTATGAATCCCAAGTTCTGTGCCTAAAATTTTAAAAATGAGTCAAAACTATATACCAAGAATAGATTATAAAAAATCCTTATTGCTAAGGGTAACAAAAACAATATGTTTCATCTTTGAAATATTTAGATTTTCTAAGGAAAGGCAAATCCTTCATTTCAAAAAAATGGACAAGGTGGTTCTTGAAAGTATATTCCAGTTAGGTAAAATAAGGTATTATAGTCCAACATATGAATATTCGTTTTTTCTTTCTCTATCTATCATCTGTCTATTTATCTAGTGTATTTTATTATTGAGCACTTTTTTCCTATTTTGGGGAATCAAAATTATAATCATTTTAGTCTTTTTGAAAGTAATCTATACCATCAGTATTAGTACCTAGGAGAAGGAAATGGCAACCCACTCCAGTGTTCTTGCCTGGAGGATCCCAGGGACGGGGGAGCCTGGTGGGCTGCCGTCTATGGGGTCGCACGGAGTCGGACATGACTAAGGCGACTTAGCAGCAGCGGCAGAAGATGGTCTTGGATGTGCAGAGTATCCAGTGGCTGTGTAAGGAGTGTTACTTTAGGAAAACACGTTGATTCTTCATGAATCAATCTGACCTTCTCTCATGCATGTGTGGGTGTGTGCTACACCGCTTCAGCTGTATATGATTCATTGCAACCCTATGGACTGTAGCCCGTCAGGCTCCTCTGCCCATGGGATTCTCCAGGCAAGAATACTGGAGTGGGTTGCCATTTCCTCCTAAAGAGGATCTTCCCAACCCAAGAATTTCACCCTAGTCTCTTAATCTGTCTCTTGCTTTGGCAGGCAGCTTCTTTATCACTAGTGCCACCTGGGAAGCCCCTTCTTCTCTCACTCCTTTGCAAAACTACTCTATTCAATACAGAACATTCTTGAAAAGGAAAACAAGCACTCAAAAAGAAGAAGCTTTATATAAAAGGATTGCTCTTTCCTAGAGGACTTTGTCATATAAAAATCATTTGGGATAAACTTCGAAAACAAACAAAAAACATAGATCTCTTTTCACTAAGATGATTGTCATGACCACAAATTTGCACAAGTGATATATTTGGCATTAGTTTGACTGCCCTTCTGAACTCTCTGGAATCATTTCTAATACATATTTTAGGCTTCTACAGCTATAGCATCTGTTAAAAATCTTTTTCTTGTTGCTTGAGTGTGAGTTTTCCGTTGGAATCCTCATGGTAGCTACATGAATGTTTTGAGGAATACCTCATTCAGACTTGGAAACAGAACTGTTTTCTGTGACAAAAGTGAACAACTAACTGGGGTAAATGTAACAGACGGTGCTCAATGCACAAAAAGATGATGAGCTCTGCTTCTTTATTTCTGAACTCAGCCTAACCTCAAGCTCTAACATTTGCTCAAATACAGGAAGATAATTACTTTCTAAATTGAAAATACACAACCACTTATGATATAAAACTCAGCTCCTAAACCCCGTTCATTGATTCTCAACCAATAACAAGGAGAGCCATGTCCTGATGGGAAAAAATTCTGTTGTTATTTTGAAAAGGACATAATTATTAGTAGACCCTGGGAATTAGTGAGCAGGTGCCATGCTGAGGACAAAATACAAATATCAAGAAGACATTTTTGATATGGAGGAACTTCCCTGTAACTCAGAATTTGATGGCTTGACAAGGACACCTAAAGCAAGCACTAACTGTTAGCTAAGTCTTCCTGGTGGCTCAGCAGTAAAGATCTTCCTGCCAATGCAGGAGACACAGGAGACTCGAATTCGAAGCCTGCTGTTTTGTGACAACTTAGAGGGGTGGGATGGGGGTTCCAGATGGAGAGGGCATGATTCCTGGTGATGAGTGGCAGAAAAAAACACGACAGTGTAAAGCAATTATCCTCCAGGTAAAAATCATTTCTTTTTTTTTTTTTTTTTTAAAGAATAATACTTAGGGCAGGGCTGTTATGAGATGGGGCAAGGTCTGGGGAATGGCTAACTCAGAAGGAAAACATTAGAGTTTCTCTGACCCAAGGCACACTCCAAACTCCCATTGCCTAATTTCAGGTGGAAAAGAGCAAGCTAGGACTTAAAGTGCTATTCTTTCTTTACATAAGCATCATATCAAGAAGCTACTAGTCCCAAGGGATAACAAAAAAATGTCACAATTGCTGTATAAGCACTCTGAAAGGATGCAAGGAATCTGCATGTGATAATCTTAGGCCATCTGACACTAATTTAGCCACCAAGTGATGACTCCTGAATAAATGACCCAGACCAGAACAGCAGGAAAACTATCCAGCTGAACCCAGCCCAAACTGGTGACCCACAAAATCATGAGCAAATAAACTAATTATTGTTTTAAGCCATGAAGTTTTGAGTTGACTTATTTTACAGCAATTAATAAGTTTAACTGAAGAAGAATACATTAGAAATACTGGATACAAAAAATGTTCATTCCTAAGATGTTAAATAAAATGAGAGTATTGAAACAGTCAGTGTTGAAACACTATCCAGAAGTTATCAGGAAACAAACTCTTGGATGTGAAGAATACATGTAAGGTTAGGCACACATCTCAGAATGAAAGACGGGGAGGATAATAAGAAAAAATGGAAAGAAATATCTTGTGTTAATAATGACAAAGAATGTTATAGATCTCAAACCAAAACAAATATCTTGTGTTAATAATAACAAAGAATGTTATAGATCTCAAACCAAAAACACATACGAATACCAAACAGAATATTTTGGAAAAAATAAGCAGCTAGAATCACAATGGTAACATTTAATAAAATCAACTGCAACAGACTTTTTTAAAGATTATGAAGAAATGGAAAAGAAAACAACCAACACAGACCTCAGAAAATAAGAATTACACTGACAAGAATTTTCTGAAAAGAAACATGGGGCACTAAATAGCCAGCAGAGCTATGTTGTCAGTATTAAAGAGAAAAACACTTGGAAACTGAAATTTAAAAGCTTGTAACCTATCACTTAAATTCAAGAGTGAAAAGAAAGATATTTTTAGCATACCCAATTTTCAAGAATGCTAGTTGACTTGTTAGAGCAAGAATGATGACTTCAGAAGGATATATTATTTTATTCTGATATTAGTTTTGTATGTTTATTGGTTGAATTTACCAGTTTTGTGTTTTGCATATATTTGTATTTAATAAATGTTTAATAGGAGTTTAAAATGAGGAGGAAACTCATTTTGGTATGTTGAATTAAATTCTTGCTTACACTAAAAAAAATTGATCTTACCTACATATGTTCCCAGGTTTTGCTAGTTTTCTTCATTTATTTTTAAAATATCTGCGCATTTATTTATTTGGCTGTGCTGGGTCTGGTTGTGGCATGCTGGATCCTTGGTCCTCACTGTAGGGTCTTACTTGTAGCACGTGGGGTCTAGCTCCCTGACCAGGGATTAATGAGGCCCCCTGCATCCGGAGCAGTGAGTCCCAGACACTGGACCACCAGGGATGTCCCGCTAATTTAAAATGTATTTAATCAGTCCGTTTCTTAGGGGACTGTGTTAAAAATCTTCAACTGCAATGAATATTTCATATATTTCTCTATTTTTTCATTATTTCCTTTTTTTAAAAAAATGTTAATCTGAGGCTAAATTTTAGCTACACATATGTTCAGAAACATTATATCAACTTGCCATGTTTCCTTTTTCTGTAAATATATAACAGCATCTTTTTCATGATATTTATTTGCTTTGATGCTATTTGCTTAACAAACATTGCACAAACTGGATTGGGCATCTTTTGCCCCAGAGTAGCATACCTCTGGTCTCCCTTTATATTGCTTTCAGCCTCACACTCACCCTGATGCTTGCCAGCCCAGAGCTAGTAACAGAAAAGGTCTGAGAGATCATATTTTTAAGTTTTTAAAAAAGAAATTCAGAGACTTTATTAAAGTGTTAACATATTACTATATCACTAATATTACAGTACAAAGAAGAAAAAGAAAGTATTGATCTTTATAAATTACATTAAGGGCTTCCCTGGTAGCTCAGATGGTTAAAGAATCTGCCTGCAAAGCAGGAGACCAGGGTTCAATCCCCGGGTGGGGAAGATCCCTAGTAGGAAATGGCAACCCACTCCAGTATTCTTGCATGGAGAACTCCATGGACAGAGGAACCTGGCAGGCTACAGTCCATGGGGTTGCAAAGAGTCAGACATAACTGAGTGACTAACACACACACACAAATTACATTAATGTATCTTTAAATGAGAAAAAACTGTAAACCGATACAGTACCCTGTCACAGTAATGAATAATAACATTATAGTAACAAATATATTTTAATAAAATCAATATTATATAAAAGATACAATTTATGTACCTACTAAATTGTACCACTGGTATTCTCTTTATTCCTTGGTTTTAAAACACAAAAGAACCTACAAAGAAGCACTCATTTCAATTTCAAAGATGAGAGATCATGCTTTTTAGAGACAGCCTTCACAACATATGTGGTCTGCAATGCGACTATGTCACTTTGCCACAGATAATAAATTCCACTTCTCTGTTCCCTTGTGTCTGAGTGGACTTTGCAATTGCTCTGCTCAGTGGAATACGACCAAAACGATCATGTGCTAGCTGAAGCGGACACTTTCACTGGCCTTACGGTTTCTATTCCCTGTCACTCATACATCAAGAAACCACTGTCAGATGTATAAACAACCTGATATTGCCATGCTGTGGAAGTCCAGGCCACGGGAAAAGCACCAGGGCGTCAAGCATCACTGTTTAAGAGTGGAAGAGTGAAAGAGAGGACGAGGGACCCCGAGGCATCGGACATGGGAAGAAAGCAGTTGTCTTGGAAGTTGATCCTCAGTTCTGGTCCCATCCACTGGTACCTCAGGGAGCACAACCAAGGCACCTTCTTGAAATCTTATTAATGGTCTTGCAGCAATATGCTACTCGGCAAGAAAAAAAAAAAAAGCTACAGCAAGTGTCATTGGCTTTGGTGCTGAGCAGAAGTTGGAAGCTGAAAGGTCCTTAAGCAGACTGTTACGGGGAGCTGAGAAGATAATGCAGGAATTGTTATCAGAGGCAGAAGAAATGTTGACATGCATTATACAATGCTGGAAAGTTTAACAAACTGCCCATGTCTGCTCACCTTGTCTCCCCTTATGTTGAGTGCATGTGTGTGTGTGTGTAATTACTCATCTATTTCAGTAAGAATTTGTAACAACATGACAATTACCTTCTATATGTCAAGGAGTTTCTGTTCTCTGAGCTTTCTCTTAAAATTCACTTGCTATTTTCTTTAATTGCTTTGCAATTCATGGGGTTGCAGGAGTCGGACACGACTGAGCGACTGAACTGAACTGAACTGAAGAAAATGTTTGGTTTTGTTTTTCTTTTTTTAAAGAACTTTGGGCTTCCCTCGTGGCTCAGAAGGTAAAGAATCTGCCTGCAGTGCAGGAGACCTGGGTTCGATCCCTGGGTCAGGAAGCTCCCCTGGAGTAAGGAATGACCACCCACTCCAGTATTCTTGCCAGGAGAATCCCGTGGACAGAGGAGCCTGACGGGCTACTACAGTCCATGGGGTCACAGTCAGACATCACTGAGCAACTAACACTTTCACTTTCATGGATATACTTATTACATTCACCAGTGGCTCTGGAGGTATACATATCCTGGCTGGACGTGATTAGTGAAAAAAAATGCAGAAAAATATTAGGGCTTTCCTTTAAACTCAGGTGAAAAAAATCCAAATTGAGTAACAAGTTTTTTTTTTTTTCTTCCTACTTTTCTCCCAGGCTGTGAATTAGGAGATCTAGATTTCATCAGTCATTATGTTACAAATGAAGTGGTATTGTGGAAATCGCTTCTTCTGGTCTATTTTTTCTTTTTTTTTTCATTCTAAAATGATAGGATGGGATAAGACAGAGGATTTCAAACTCAACACTCACAGAAGTCAGAAAATCCACTCCATTCCAAATCCTACATACTCATAACTGATGCTGTAAAAATACTGACCGTGATGGAAAACTATACGTTAGTACAAATGAAATGGTAAAATGGTGCAGATATTCCCAGCATAGTATCTAGGGGTAGCTGAGGATGGAGGAGATCATCGTGAATTATCAGTTGTTCTTTCAGATTAATAAATTGCTGACATTTAAGAATGCCAGTAAACTGTGGTCCAATAATGATTTTTAAGTGAAACAAAAATTATCTAGAATTGGACTTAACAAAATACATTACTTGAAAGCATCAGCTTATAAACTTTTGAAGCAAAAGAACTATGCTGTGCTTTAGTTACAAATAAAAATAATTGTAACTTAGTCCTCTGTGATTTTAACTCATATTAACTTGGTTCTCATGATCTGACCTTATGAGAACATCTAGTTCCTATCATACCAAGGCAGGTCTCCCACATTACAGTCATCAAACACAAAAACCTAAAGGACACACATTTTAAAATAAATCTTCAAATTTCTATTCTATGCATATATGAGAACTATTTTCTCTTTACTTATCTGTTTGTTTCTTTGACAAAAACCCACTGTGCTCAGAGTACTGTGTCATATAAGCTTGTAACAACTGTAATTAATCCTTTATTTTCCCAGAGAAATTTATAAAAATTAACTGTGTGTGTCATTAGAAAACTATTTTGAAGAATATTATTTTAAATGATACATTTACTAAAAAGCACTGATGACATCATCTCTTGATTAAAAACAAAAAAGTAAGTGTAACTGCTTGGCACAAATTCTGCTGCAGTATCGCTCCTTCCTGAAACTGTCCTTTTTTACAAACTTGTCTGCCCTAAAAATGGGCGAAAGAGCTATTTTAAATTTCTCTTTTTGTCTTGCAAAAGGAAATGAAAACATGTGGGACATTTCCTTGCAACATATTGAGTATAACAGAAAAGGGAAAGTCAAAGAAACAAATAGATACATAGATAGATGACTTTGCTATTACGCTATTTGTTAATTTATTTCCATGCACTAAAGCTTGTTTCTTTCCTAAGAATCATGAAGTTGAATTATGTCATGAGTCAGATCTAAGCATTGTCCTAATTTAACATTCAGAGTTATTTTCAACAAGACAGTTTTATCTTTTATCAATTTTCCAAATCATCCACATAATATCCAATAAATTATGGTAATAATAACATGATATGCCTTAAAATAGCTGAAAGAAGTAAACTTAAGTAATGCTATTACTTTATATACTTAAAGATAAAAATTATCTTTGGCACCCATAAGTACCATTAACATATCTAACTTGGCAATTATAAGTAGTCTTGCTTATAGTCATTAACAGATATTTTGACATGGAATATGTAGGTTTATTCTTCACCTTAACGTACATTATCTAAATATGACCAAATCCTTTTTAAACCCCTGATGAGGGTTGTTTTCTCCCCTAAAATAACAGTGAGTGGGTAAAGAACAATGAACATCTCAATCTCAGTCCATATACTTAGAAAAGTTCCCTTAGTTTATGCTGGTTTACAGGCTACTAGCAATTTCATTAGGCCAGTGGTTACTAACAAATCTTCTTGTTTCTAAGCCGCTGTCAATTAAAAATGAACCAGCAGAAAAATAATAAAGTTTTTCTAAAGTGTACCTGGTATAGTTCGGTAGGTAATGGACTTTTGTTTTCCCCTCACATTTCTCCAGACATGATAATACATTTTTGCTGGAGGACAATTACCATTAAATATGAAACAAGATGAGGAAAGGCATGGCAACCCACTCCAGTATTATTGCCTGGAAAATCCCATGGACAGGTTGCAAAGAGTTGGACATGACTGGAGCGACTTAGCACATAGTCCTACAAGGAAAACCAGTTCTCAACATGAAAGATGGATAATAACTACGTATCTTTAAGTACAGGTGAAAATTGGCTGAATAATACAGTCCTGTGTAAGCTCTTACCCACAAGAAGCTAATATTCTTATGCTATAATACAACATATTCATACTAGGAAGAAAATAATATTTTATTTTATCTATTTTCATAACATATCCTATCTGGCTTAAATGTAAGATTTTAAAGGTTTTACCTGTCTTCTGTTTAATGCAGATTTTCTACCTGTCAGGATACATTTATAGATTGAAAAAAATGACTTTATCAATACTGCTTAAACTCAGTTTCATACCAGAATACTGCAGATCATTTTAAAAAATTCCACTGTCTGGCAGCAATTATTTATGACTTGTTTTTGATAAACTGACATTATGACCTGTATATTGAGTTAATAAATGGAAGAAACAGAACTTTAAAATATGTTAGGAGATGTTCAAGAGACTAATACAGAATGTATTGGAAGCGCTATTGATTATAGTCATTTTTTTTAACACCACCTATTTTAGCCATTTAAATAAAAAACCTTGAAGAAGATGTCAATAGTTCAGATGAATTGACAAAAGATCCCTAGTAGACCTGGAGCTTTATTAGTTTCTATAGAGAACCACATGTATGTAGATAAATACTTTCTTTTGAATCAGAAGAACAAGTGTCCTACATCCATTCTTTTTGTTATTGTTGTTTAGTCACTAAGTCGTGTCCAATCCACCTGCGGCCCCATGGACTGTAGCCCGCCAGGCTCCTCTGTCCATGGGATTCTCCAGGCAAGAATACTGCGGTGGGTTGCTGTGCCTTCCTCCAGGGCATCTTTCCGACCCACAGGTTGAACCATTGCCTTCTGCACTGGCAGAGGGACTCTTTACCACTAAGCCACCATGGAAACCCCCAATTCTTTTTAGGGTTTTAGAATTCCTTCTTATCAATCATTGTTATAGGGTGTACTGTTCAAAGGAAAACAATGACACTTTGATTGGGCTCAAAGGGCATTAATTCCACCTTCTATCCTATAAGTAGTTTATATTTCAATGCTAACTTTGGAGAACTGTGACAAAACTCCCTCTTTCTAGGACAGCACATTGAACTTGTCAAAGCTATCTGTTTATAAGCTTTCTCTTTCAAAATAATCATATCTTGAAATCTGGCCATGTGTGTGCAAAACCTTCCCTTGGAGAAGCTTAACTTTTCCCATATGCTGCTTTTTCTCACAAAGTAAAAAAATCATGGGTCCCCATCAGTGAGGTAGCATTACTCAGCAAGTGGTGGTTCATGACTCAAAAGGGAAAAGGCAGGTTGCCAAGCAAGCAAGTGGTGGATGGTTAATAGGACTTGTGCATGTCTGTGTGCAGAAAAATGAATGAAATCTTCAAGGGAAAAGTTGCAGCCATAACCTAGAAGAATTTAGGGGGTGGAGCAAAAAGCCTTAGCAGCTGCCTGACTCTCTCTTGGGGAGTGAAGAAGGAAGAAAGGACCCGAGCGCCTCTCTCATGGAGCTTCTCTACCAGTTCAAGATATGCAGGCTCAGAACTTGGACACTGAGGTGTGAGTAGAAGTACAACCCTTCTCATTGGAAAAGACCCTGATGCTGGGAAAGATCCAAGGCATGAGGAGAAGGAGGCAGCAGAGGATGAGGTGGTTAGGGAGCATCACTGACTCAATGGACATGAATTTGAGTAAACTGCGAGACAGTGGAGGACAGAGGAGCCTAGTTTGCTACAGTCCATGGGTTTGCAGAGTTGAACACTACTGAGTGACTGAACAACAATGCTTCAGCCCCAGGCACAGCCCAGAAGGCAGGGGTAGTCAGAGATCAAAGAGGCCCCTATTTCTGAGAATCTAATCCCAAAGACAGACATGCCGGCCAGTAGGAGACTAATTACCACGTGGACAAAAGGCTTGGGTGACCCTCCTCTTTGCCCTCTGGCCTGGATACCCGCTTCCAATGCAAGGCCCACACACTGGTCTAGCAGTATTTCAGTGCCCCCATCCTTAGCTAAGTTACAAAGACCTGTGTCCTGGGAAAGCAAACTGGGGGTGGGGGATTGTTAGACATATTTGAGTGGATGGATTTAGCAAAGACCAACTTTTCTTCTTCTTACCTTAAACTGCTGTTGAGAAATAGATTTCCCTTAAAAAAAATTTTAACGTTGCCACTGTTTCATTGAACGATTTTTACCCCCAAAAGTCACTTTCATAAATAATATTTTTGGATGCAAAAAATAATTACCATCCAATCTTTAATGTGTCAACATTCTACTATCAACTTATACGTCTTTGGCCGTTTTTAAATGGCTCTCCTTCACCCATAGATGACCTGTTCTCTTTGGCATCTATTCACCATCTACTAACTGCTCAAGTCTTCCTTGACTTCACTTCCATCCACTCAGCCCCCACCTCAACACACACACACACACACACACACACGCAAGCACACACCCCTCGCTGGCACAAGAACCGCATGCGGACCTGCTAACTATTTCCCACTTTGAACCTTTCCTTTTAGGAGCAGAAACGTGGGCAGATACATACCAGTTTTCCGAGATACTTCTCCGACTCTCCACCCATCGGCTCACTTCGGTTCATCTCTCCAGCTCACAGCTCCTTTCGCAGGCACGCCTTCGGATGGAGTTGGCCCTCGGCGGGCGCGCGGTCTCTCTGCCTCTGCGTTCTCTTATCTCTGCCTCTAGGTCTCTCTCTCTCCCTTCCCCCTTTCCTTTTCACCCAGTCTGGCGTTCACCTTCTATTGCTCTAGCTCTCCTTCCCACCCTGCCCCATCTACCCACTTTTCACTAAATGGACCGAAACACACACACACACACAGCCCTCTCTCTGTCATCACTTTACCCCACCACGGTCGAGGACTTGCAGCTGCCCGGTATCAAAGAGCCAAAAGCTGGGAGGAAGGAGTCTTGGCGGTTGCTTCCGGAGCTGGGGGATCCTCTCGAGCCTCGGGGTCACCTCATTATCCCTCATCTCAGATTACTGGCAGGAAGACCTCCACCCTCTCGCCGCTGCTTTGCTGGGAACCTGAGGGCAGGGCGGCTGCGAGCATCCCGCGTCCCCCGCGCGCGCGCACGCCCGTGGGCGGCCCGGCGCTACAGCAGCAGGTGCCAGGAGGGGGCGGCCCGGCCGCGGGTCCGCGCGCCCGGCTCTTTCCTCTCTGCCTTTTAAGGTGACCTAGTCTCGGCGGCGCAGCGCCCCTCAGCTTTCTACCTCCTCGAATTCTTGCTACGCCTGCCTCCTCTCCGCCGGAATCCCCACCCCACCCCCGCCCAACTCCCAGTCCCAGCGGTGGAGTCGGGGGCTGCGGCTGGGCGCGCTGGGGTCTGGGGCCGCCGAGGCGGGGACTGGGGGTCGACGGCGTCCTCGGGGCCGCGAGGTGCGGCCGGCGGCGGGTAGGCGCGGGCTGAGTGCGCAGAGCCCCGAGGGCGGGACGCAGCCCGGGGGTGGGGGGTTACCGCAGCGTCCAGGCAGGGACACCCCGCTCCACGCGCTCCAGCCCTGCTTCGGCCGCCTAGTGTTTACGGTTCTCCATATTCATTTATTCTCATTTTAGAAGCTGGATTTTTTTTTTTTTTCTTTCGGGGTTGTTTCCCCAGCAACTCTTTTTTCCCTCCCCTCTCCGAGTTTAACGCGCTGCGCGAGCGTGCGTCTGTCCATTTTGGGGTAGGGTGGGAGGTGATCGGTGTTTGCCTTGGGGTTTTAAAAAATATCTTGGGGAGGGCGAAAGAAATGCGGTAGAAGCCCGTGCCTCTACCCGAGCGGTTTGTCTGGGGCGACCTCCGAGTCAGGCCAGGCGATAAAATGCGAAACTTTTAATGTTGCCTTCGCCTCCGGCGCGCCCCTGCCTGGTCTCCCAGCCTGAGCCCGGAGTATATGGCTAAGTCGTCACCCCTGAAGGGAGACGGGACCCGCTTCCTCTAGCCAGATGGACTGTGGGGCGCGGGGGACAGCTCGATCGCAGTTTCTAGGCGTTTTTCAAAAGTGAACATGTGAACCCCGAGAGGGATTTTCACGTGCTGGCCCCTCCTCCCCCCTCGCCTTTTTAGCCGGCACGAGTCTCCAGCTCCGGATTTGCCCGGCGCCCTCTGGCCCCCTTTGCCCGGGCTGGCGGAGTGACGGCTCCCAGCCTGGTCCTCGCCCCTCTCCCCCTCGCCCCACCCCCAGGATCGGAGCGGGTGTGATGTCCTTGCAGCCGCCGCCGCCGCCCCTTTCGGCCTCGCACCAGCCCCGGGGGCGCCGGCCGAGAGGAGCTGCGCGGCTGCACGCGGGCCGCGGGCTTCCCGGAGGGTCACGCCGCCCCGGGCTATGACTCAGGCGCCCACTTGGTAACTCTGCCATCTTCCCGCTCCCTCCCCGCCCCGTTCCCGTCCCCGCCTCCCGCCCGCCCCCCGCCACCCCGGTCTCTCCGCCACCACCCTGCAGCCCTCCTCCCAGACGCCCACCCACCCGCTCCTCTCTCCGCAAGATCGCAGAGGTGGCGCGGAGCCCGGCGAGCCGATGACGGACCCCTTCCTCCTCCTGTCTTCAATGCCTCAGCGGACGATCCCCAAGGGCTGGACCGAGGAGGGCTGCTCCGACCTGCTGCTCGTGGTGTATGAAACCGGGGACTGAGCGAGCCCCCCTCCAGCCGCCGCCGCCGCCGCGCGCTCCGTCGCTGCCGTCGGTCCGGACCTGCCCCCGCCTCGCCGCGCCGCGCGGCCCCAGCCCCTGCCCGGCCCCGGCCGGAGCGCCCCAGGGCTCGCCCCGCGCCCGCCGCCGCCCGCGCGCCCTCCTGCCCGCCGCGGCAGCGGCGGCGGTGATGCAGAGGGGGCGGGAGCAGCCGCCGGCGGCGCGGATGGAGGCGCCCGGCGCCCGGGCGTGAGGCGAGCGTCACGGCCAGGATGCTGCCGGCTTCGCGGCGGTGAGAGGGCGAGCGGGTGCGAGCGCGAGCCCGGGGCGGAGGACGCGCGGACTCGGATCTTGCTGCTGTGTGGGCTCGGATCGCCGGCTTTCCCCCCGCCTCGCTCTCCCCCCGCTCTTCATCTGTTCCCGGTTTGCACCTCTCAACCCTCTCTCGACTCCGTCCTCTCCCTGACCACTGGAAGTCTTCCCGTCTCTAAATGGAATTAGTGGAGCCTGGAGCCTCTGGTGTAAGGAACAGACATGATCTATGGACGCAGTTTGTTTCACAGTGAGTACCTCTTCCCGCCACGCCGGGCCGCCCGGGGGACCCTCCTCCCCGCCTCCCTCCCCTCGTGGCCGAGCGCGCGGGGACAGCCTGGCCCCCGCCGCGCCCTCGCCGGACCCCGCAGTCCCCGCGAGTCTGGGGCAGATGTAAACTTTCTGTATTGCAGCATCCTCGACCCGGCGTGGGGGCGGCGCGCGGCGGTGGTCCCTGGAGCTGAGTGTCGGCCGAGGAAAACAGCCTCGCCGTGCGCCGGGGCGTCGGGGGGTGGAGGGTGCCGAGTGCCCGGTGGGGACGCGCACGTGCGGCAGGGGACGGGGAGCGGGTCCCAGGGAGGTCTCAGGCGGAAGGTGGGGAGAGAGCCGGTTCGACAGCTCCGGGGAGGAGAAGGAACGGTCGTTTCAGGGGCTTCTGGAGCCCAGCGGGCCCGTGTCGCCCCTCCGGTGGGTCGTGTGTGAGCCACCTGAACGCCACGCTCGAGGGTAGCGCGAGTGCCAGCCTCAACTCTTCCGGAGAGTGTAGATAGACCTCGAGTGTCGCTTCACGAGTGTGCGGTTCGCGTGCGGTTGAGGGGAGGGCGGGGGACTGGAGGCAAATAGCGTCAGAAGTCATCGAGTAAAAGGCAGGCTAAGAAGATCTGTCTTGGGAATCTCACAGGATAGAGGGAGGGTAAGGCTCCCGTGCCACCGGCGTTGCTGCTGTGTTCATCACAGGACACAATCCACAGTGCGGTTCCATCCGAGTAGAAACCCCAAACCAGCAGCTTGGTATTGGTGGCTGTAAACGTGTGTGTGTGTGTGTGTGTAGACATGGTAAGTTAAGAGTAAGACTTTTTTTTTCTACCTGAACACAGACAATAACAACCTGTTTTAATCTAAAAGCAGAACAGGCTACACAGAGTACAAGTAAAATAATTGACATCCCTTCTCAAACACTAATATCAGGGCTCACATATACTTTTCCTGGAACAGTCTTCATGGATGCATTTTTAAGATCCTGTCCTGAACTTTCGTTTAGGAAATCATTGTGGATTATACCTGCCCTTATCCAAAATCATTTTTAAGTGGACTTATAATTACAGACCTAATGAAACTGAGAGCTTTTAGATAATTGACAGGAAAATAAATGATAAAAGAGAAATACAGAAGGCAAAATCAGAAATTATGAAGACTAGATTACTTTAATACTTCTCTCAGTTTTAGACTTTGTGAAAATATTAAGTAAGTCAAGGATGTGGAAGTAAAACAGTAAGATGCGTTTTAATGGTCTTCCTAGATTTACTGTTAAGTTTTAGATCAGCGTCTTTTTCTGATACTGAAAATCTGCCTTAATAAAATGTTTATAGAAATAACCTTTCTTAAAATTATAAAATATTCCTGGATAATACAAAAGATTGCATCAAAGTTAAGATTAGGAGAGATTCATTTCCTATCCTAAGCATGCTGAGGACTGGGGTTACTTGGTAGGTCAGTTTTGTAAAAGAAACATTTTTATTATGGTACTTAATGCCTTCAGTCCACATTAGGCTGTTGTTCCCTTGTTCCCCTCCCCCACCTGCCATAGGATTTGGTGAAATATTTGTTTCCTAAAATACAGTAACATTGTTGATGAAAACACTTTTCCTTTTCATCCTTTGCCCTGCTGACCCTCTGTCTTCTTTGCAAGAAGCTGGCAAAGTCATTTACAAAGGGCAGCCAGGCCACACTCCTGAAAGCCCACTGTGATGTGACAGTAGTAGGTGACAGTGTTGACTCTTAGTCTCAAAGTCTGAATTTGCCTTAGGAGCTTGAGTCTCAACCATTCTTAACTGGCATTACTTCCTGAGGAGATTCCTAAATTGTCCTGATTTGTACATTTTGAATCAGTTTGTGCAAGTTCTTAGTTATCTGAGAAGGGTTGCCAGTAATAATCTTTGATATCTTTTTATCTTTAAACCGTTATGTTGTTAATAGAATTTGGTCATTTCAGTGTACATTAATCTTCCCAATTCTCTGTTCTGTTTCAGTTGTAGCAAGTTTAATCATCCTCCATTTGTCTGGAGCAGCCAAAAAAGGAACAGGTGTGTTTCTTTGGAAAAATTCAAGTGGGAGGCCTCTCCTCACTTGCATTTTCCTGTATTCTCCATATTCTTAATATTCCAGAATATCTGAGCATTTTATAGTGTGTATAATTGATTGGTTTTGACTAAGACAGCATTTAGAAGTTAATTTACTAATGGATATTGTAAGAATGTCCTCTCTATTTTTAGTTGTATAGAAAATTGGATAATGGGGCTTTAAAAATTTTTATTTTGCAGAAAAGCAAACCACCTCAGAAACACAGAAGTCTGTGCAGTGTGGAACTTGGACAAAACATGCAGAGGGAGGTATCTTCACTTCTCCGAACTATCCAAGCAAGTACCCCCCTGACCGGGAATGCATCTACATCATAGAAGGTGAGGGAGCCAAGTCCGGCCTGGCCTGGCTGTCCCTGAACTCGGAATGGGCAGTGTGCATATAGACATTACAGAGATTGCTTCTGGAGGCCTTACACGTAAATATCTCTGAGTGAAGCCAGTAGCCATAAAATCTGGAACCGAGCTAATTATTGAAATGATTAGTAAAGGCTTTGTTGTTGTTGTTTAGTTGCTAAGTCGTGTCCAACTCTTTGCAACCCCATGGACTGTAGCCCACTAGGCCCCTCTGTCCATGGGATTTCCCAGGCAAGAATCCTGGGGTGGGTTGCCATTTCCTTCTCCAGGGGATCTTCCTTCGTCTCGGGATCTAACATGTGTCTCCTGCATTGGCAGGCAGGATTCTTTACCACTTAGCCACCGGGGAAGCCCAGTATACATAGAGACATTACAAAAATTGATTCTGGACGCCCTACACAAAAAATATCTCTGAGTGAATCCAGCAACTATAAAATGTGGGATCGAGCTAATTATTGAAATGATTAGTGAGTGAATGAAGTTGCTCAGTCGTGTCCGACTCTTTGCGACCCCATGGGCTGTAGCCCACCAGGCTCCTCCATCCATGGAATTTTCTAGGCAAGAGTACTGGAGGGGGTTGCCATTTCCTTTTCCAGGAATCTCCCCCAAACCTGAGTCTCCCGCATTGAGGGCAGATGCTTAACCCTCTGAGCCACCAGGGAATCCCTGAGTGAAGTGATTAGTAAAGACTTATAAACAGGTAAATTCTGGAAAATAAAAAGAATTCAACAACTTAGTTTATTTTGCAGTTGATTTCACTGATATGGAATTCTGAATTAATGGAATGGATGTATGATTGGCATAATATTACCGAATGTGTAACAATTTTGGCAGCTCATCTTTTATTGGTTAAATAATTAGTAGAATAATCTATACTTTGTTGTTTTCTCTCTTAAATAATATGAAGCACCCAAAACGTATTCATGTAGAAAGAAATGTAGTCATGGAGGGTGGGAGGGAGGCTCAAGAAGGAGGAGATATATGTATACCTGTGGTCGATTTGCATTGTTGTAAGGCAGAACACAGCATTGTAAAGCAATTGTCCTCCAATTTAGTTTTTTTAGTTCATACTCATATTTTCCAGATATCAATCTGAATATTATTCTGAGCCTCAGTCTGTGCTCAAAAGTGACATTTTCATCCTTTCATGCCAAAGTCAGCATTCCAAATGATGATGTTTCTCCTCATCAGTTTTTTTCCCAGCCTGAAGGATAAAAAGTGCTGAAAAAGGGATTCGCTTCTCTTTGAACATTTTCCATTTCCATTACCCTTGTAGACACCTCTTTATTAAGGACAATTTTTTAAAATATATGAACATTTCATCTAGTGGTTGAAGTTTTCAATATTATGTGTTAGCACCTAATGGCCCCACACTTGCAACTTCCCAAACACCTGTGCTCCCCCTACCACACACACACACTCACAGAGTTACCTTACCAGAGTTAACCATAAAAGGTATTTATGCTCACTATTTACTTACAAACAAGGCACATGTTAATTTGATAGATCTTTCTTTCATGTCAAGGACAAAACTTAAAGTTGGGAAATAAAGAGAACCCCCTATCACTGTGAACCCTTCTTGAAATACTTCATTCTGGCCCCTTTGTCATTCATACATTTCGCAAATATTTACTGAACCACTCTTGTTAGTACAGTTTAGAGAGTATTGAGCAAAATAGACATGGTACTTGCCTTATGGAACCTACAATGTGGCCTGGGTACTATGCTCTTTTCCAGTAAACAATCTAAAGTAGCTCTGAGATGAGCAGTGTTTGAAACAGGGAGAAAAACAAGGCTATAAGGAGAAAGAGATGCTTGCATTCGGTTTTAAAGACCATTCAGGACACTGCCATTCTCTGTGTAAAATAGCATGTGCAGAGGTTCAGAGATACAGTGTGGTTAGTTAACCACATGTCGATTCAGAGGGCTTTTGCAGAGGGTAAGGAGAGGGACAAGTGAGGAGGCTGGAGTGCACGTGGTCTCAGATAAGAGAGAATTTGGTATCCGTCTGTCACCCAGGCCAGTTTGGACTTGATATTGTAGACAGTGGGGTGCCACTGAAATAATCGCAGGAGAGAAATAGTACGCTGCGATTTTGATGAAGTAACTGGAAGAAAAGAACCGAAGTGGAAACTGTTGTGAAAGACCAGGTAAACCACAGGGAAACCCTGAACTACAGAAGCGACATTGATGGGAAAACAATGAAGGGTATTTGCGAAACTGAACCTTGAGTGACTGGATGTAGGGAGGGGAGAGTAGGCGATCCGGGGACTATTCTATAGGTTCTGGCTTGAGTGTTAGATGCGATTGTTATGCCACCTAAGGAACAGGAGTGGGGCAGGGGGTTAAAGGGAAAGCCACGTGTTCAGTTTCATGTTTATGGAGATGTCTCATGAAGGAATTGCGTGTGGATCTTTAGTCCAGTGGACAGTCCTGGCATGAAAGTGTATGTTTACAGGTGAGAAACACAGAGATTGCTGTTGAGACTGTTAGTATGAGTACCATCATCCAAAGGGCATTTATAGCATTTTAACTCTTTTAAAAAATATAGATGCCTGGGTCAGCCTCCAGATTTTCTCATTTAATTGGTCTTGGATGGAGCTGCAAATACTATTATATTATAATCTCCCTCCTTTGGGATGTCCATGGCATCCAGTGCATTGGTCTGGAAAGAGAGGAGATAAGAAATACATAAAGTAGATTTTTGTAAAATAATACGTAAGGGAGGGCAGAATAAAGAGAAAGGCAATGTGGACTGTGAAGGACAAGGCAGAGAGTTTCTGGGTTATAAAGTGAGTCTCTAATTTTCTGGTGATTACATATCTCAATGCTATATACGTTTTGATACCCATGCCTTCACTTTAAACGCAAGCATATACCAAAGGCTTTAGTTTTAAAGCCACTCAAGTGTGTGATATTCAATATATATTTAAGAACTTGTGTGGAGGGAACAGTAGCCATTCGGAATGATTGCTGATCACATGGGAAGCGGGCCCTCCTGTGCCGGGTCTTAACTTTCAAGTTTCTGGAGGGGTTGGTCTTTGGAGAGGGTCAGGAGGTTGGAGAGCACTCAAAGGATTCGAGACGGCTGTTTGCTAACGAGGATAAAAGTGTGGATATCTCAGCAGCTGTGATGGCTGTACTGGGGGTACCCTGACTGAGTAGCAGTCTAAAATGCCAGAATTTTGAACTGTTGGCCATGACAAGGCAAGAATGGAAAGGCTTCAGCAAATGCCTCCATGTAGAGGTTTACAGAGCTGCTCACCTAATCTCACTCTTCTGTGATGAGCGCTGTAAGCGCGCTTATAAAGATAAGCTCATTTACTGCAGTTCACCCGACAGTGTGGTTGTGTGTGCTTTTTTTTGTTTGTTTGTTTGTTTTGGTTTTTTTGGACAAATCCTCAAGGACAAGTACTGTGCTTGAGTGCTGAAGGAAGAAGGTGGTTGGTGGTGGTTTAATCACTAAGTCAGGTCTGACTCTTGTGACCCCATGGCGTGTAGTCTGCCAGGCTCCGCTGTCCATGGGGGTTCTCCAGGCAAGAATACTGGAGTGGGTTGCCATTTCCTTCTCCAGGGGATCCTACCAACCCAGGAATCAAACCTGGGTCTCCTGCACTGCCGACAGATTCTTTACCGACAGAGCTACGAGGGAAGCCGGAAGAAAGAAGGTAGACAGACACAGTTTGTGTATTTAGCTTTAGAGAGGAGGTGTTTTCTTTGTGTGTGTGTGTATTGTTTTGTTGTTGTTGTTGTCGTGTGTTTGTTTTTTAAGCAAGATTTCCTCACGTAAACAGGAGTTGGTTTGGAAGTGTGCAGGTAGTCAAGAAAGTGGGAAAACACATGAAAACTTGGAAGGGTAGACTGTCTTAGAAAACACGAAGGCCTGGAATGGCCTGAGCGTGGGCTGTTTGTGAGGTGGAAAGATCCTGCTGGGGCGAGCTGCAGGAGGCTTCAAAGAGACCTGTGTGTCCATTGTATTGATTGTTCCCTTATAGCTGATAGTTTCTGATTGAGTTTAAGCCTGAGAATGGCAGGATAACACTTGTGCTCTGGAAGAGTTACTCTTCATATTCCTCTACACACCTTCCGCTCTAACCAAGACATCTGATTGGGACTACTTGAGTGATTGTAGAACTCCATGCGAAGCAGATCTCAAGTGGTGTCTGACCGTAAAAATGGCTTCTCCTGAAGATACGGGAGAAGCAACAGAAAGGTTGGAAGAAGGCAATGGCACCCCACTCCAGTACTCTTGCCTGGAAAATCCATGGACGGAGGAGCCTGGTAGGCTGCAGTCCATGGGGTCGCTAAGAAGGAAATGGCAACCCACTCCAGTGTTCTTGCCTGGAGAATCCCAGGGACGGAGGAGCCTGGTGGGCTGCCATCTATGGGGTCGCGAAGAGTCAGACACGACTAAGCGACTTCACTTTCACTTTTTATTTTCATGCACTGGAGAAGGAAATGGCAACCCACTCCAGTGTTCCTGCCTGGAGAATCCCAGGGACGGGGGAGCCTGGTGGGCTGCCATCTATGGGGTTGCACAGAGTCGGACACGACTGAAGCGACGCAGCAGCAGCAGCAGCAGCAGCAGCAGCAGCAGCAACAGAAAGATGCCTCTCCACTCTTTAAACCTGAGTTACGAGCCTTTCACAAAAATACCATGACTTGTTCATTGTGTCACACATTGAAATGGTCTTTATATATCAGAATAATATTTTGGGCAACCTCATCAGTTTTAAGAATCATCCCTTAGACATTCTTACAGAAATTTTATCCCTTAGAATACTAACTGAAACAAACTTCCTTAGTGTTTCTATGTATATCACAGTCAAAGTTGGATAGAAGTTATTATACAAGATGAAATCTTAAATAGAATCAGAAAAGTCAAACTACAAATTTAAAAAGGACCTTCTAGACATAATCTTTCTTTCTTTTTTCTTTTTTTTTCTTTTTAGCTGCCCCAAGACAGTGCATTGAACTTTACTTTGATGAAAAGTACTCTATTGAACCATCTTGGGAGTGCAAATTTGATCATATTGAAGTTCGAGATGGACCTTTTGGATTTTCTCCAATAATTGGACGTTTTTGTGGACAACAAAATCCACCTGTAATAAAATCCAGTGGAAGATTTCTATGGATTAAATTTTTTGCTGATGGAGAGCTGGAATCTATGGGATTTTCAGCCCGGTACAATTTTACACCTGGTAAGTGGGGACTTGTTTTTTCCGTCTCTGTTTTCTTCCTTAGTTCTCTTTCTATCATAGTATAAGAACTTCTGTAAGACAACTTTATCATTTCCAAAGAATTTCCCAGTTCTATTTGGAAGCAAATCTACAGTGCTCTCTCTTTTCATTTCGTAAATTCTGGAAGGGAAATTACTTTTCCTTAAAATTTAGCCTACTTTAGAGGTAAAGTGAAGTGACTCAGGGGTTTACATGGTCATCAGCAACACAGTTAATTAGTTGGACTTCCATTATGCTGAAACATGTAATTCAAGAGGCAGTCTGTAATAGAGAAACTAATTGTACTTTGAATCCCAATAAACTTGAAAAGGCAGTTGCAATATTGCAAAATGTATCCATCAAAATGATCTTTGGAGAACTTGAATAAAATATTCATTTGTCCTGAAAATTATCATTTTTAAAGCAAATGGATCTTAGGATAAAGCCGACTAATCTCTTTTTTAGAAATGCAAATCCCTAAGAGTTGTGATGAAAGGAAAAGTGAGCCCCCTAGCAGCCCAGTATTCATTTGCAAGGCCTGGCACACATTATCTGTTATTATATAATTATCCATTCTATGTCAATTTTCCTTTTAAACTGTAATATTAAAAAAGGCCTGTGATGTTGACTGGCTCACTTTATGATGAGCTATCATTTGTTATAATAAAAATTGCTATCACATTTTTAAACTTTGTGAACATCAGGCTGCAGCAATTTGAGATTTGATTAGGTCATTTTTTAAAATGGAAAGACGACTCAACTTACATAAAGCACATTATTTACCTATAATTACATATTTTTTTAAAGTTTGTGTGTATCGTTTTACTCAGGCTGTAACAGGCAGTAGATTAAATTGAAGTGTACGTAAACTTTGTCCAAGTTTCCGTCCCACATTACAGAGGTAACATCAGAGCAGGGCTATGATGCTCCATTCAAACACTAAAATATTTTAAATAATTAATATGAGACTAATGATGACTTTTATTATGATACTATAGACTAATAATATAATAATTAAAATGAGTGATATAAACTAGCATATGTGTTAGCCTTAAACATTACTAGATTGTGGTTTTTATTATGCTTTTCTAATATTGGGTTGTTAACAGAAGTCATGGATATTTTACGTGTGGCAATCAAGCTTGATGTGTTCTGAAAATGTATAAACATTGTGATTACTTAATTAGTGCTAGAGTTTTTAATGGAAATACGTATTTTCTTCTTGACCGCTAATTTAGAATATAGCCAGAACCTAAAGACGATGGCTTGTGTTATGATCTAGGCTTTCATAAGTTCCATTTTCATCCTGAGATTAGTAATCATGGAAACAATATGAGGATATAAAATTATAGTCTCGTTAGAGATGTAGAGTCAACTTCATCAACTTCAGCAATGTGATCCAGATTCTAGCTCTACTTGAGATGCATAAATGGTGACGCTCAATCTGCTATCTTTGGGTTTCAAAATCTTCTTGGTTCTCAAGTGCTGTTCTTTGCTCCTTGTTTCTTTAGAGCCATGCTAATTCATCTGTAGAAGGAGAAGATTTTATCACCTAGAGCTACTGAATCAGAAGGGAATGTAGGGAGGTGGTTCACGAAATGAAGACTACATTAAGGATAGACTTAAGCTTCTCTAGTCACGTGGACAAACTAAAGTGTGCCAGGAAGCCTACACCTGGCATCTGAGGGAAATGTGGGACCATGAGAGATGTGTAAAAACCCATGTCTGCGGAAGTTGACATTCCATGGCCCGAGGCCATTGTCTGAGTGGCACCATAATCCACAACTCATTCTGTAAAGAGACAGTATTGAGGAGGCCACTTACTTGATGAAGGAGGCAGAGATTAGTGGTAATTTGTCCGTGGACAGAGGAGCCTGGCGGGCTACAGTGCATGGGGTTGCAAAGAGTCAGCCATGACGGAGTGACCACGGAGCACGCGGCATATAGAGAGCAGGGAGTCACAGAGGCTTCACTTTAATTTGGGCTTTATTTTTATTTGGTAGTATGCTTCAAGTGATTTGTGGAAGTTGAGCAGAGTTCTTCAAGTTCACTTTATCATTTAAGTTATAAAGCAGTGATGACATTCTGAGGGCCCCCAAGTGGGATGCCCACTGCAAGAGGATCTTCCCCACTTGGCTTCAGCATGGCCGTGAGGAACACTGGCTTTAGAAGCAGATTAGGCTTCCAGTTCTGACTTTCTTATTCTTGCTTGCTATAAATTTTGGACATGATTCTTCACATTTTGTGCCTCAATATTTTAATTTGTAAAATAAAAATAGAAATAATATTGATTACCTCAAAAGATTTGTTGGAAGATTGTTTGATTACTGACCAATGCATATTTATGGATTTTTCACTTCCTATAAGATCTCAACTATTGATAGCTCTTATTTTATTAATTTGATCCTGTGTTCTTTAGAAGTCAAGGGGGCTTGGCATACTTTATTGGGAGAGCAAGCGTCTCACATGTTTTTAAAAATTACAACTGCTGTTTCCCTGACTTTGGGGGGTGGATGTGCAAAACTTAACCTTCCTGATGTCACTTTTCCTTATTAGGTTTGTTTGAGTGGGTCTAAGTCTCCACAGGAGGGTTACAGTTACTTCTGATAACAGTCATAAAATATGTTAGAGCAGACCAGGTGGTCTTCATTATTTTTGAAAACTTATCACAATCTGGAATCTGGATCTTAATTTATAGTCTCGGAAGCTTGAGGTGGGCACGTGAGAATTTACCCGCTCTTAGTAATAAGTCCCATTAACCAAGCTAAAAAGACTGAATATACACATACATGTGTAAACATCTATGCATATACATATATGCACACATATAAAAACATACATACATTTTCAGTTAAGTGTTCTTAGACTCACACAGCTCAGTGTTTCTTGTAAGCAACCATGCATAGACATCCAGATTATAATCAGAAGATTATACAATGAGTGTGAAATCCAAATATTGAAGCTTAACTTTGTAACTTGCATCCAGCTAAGGTACATGATGATTCACCTCTATAACATGGATCATTTTTTCCCAGTGATGATTTAGTTTAAAGCTTTTTGTTGCTGTTTAGTCACTAAGTCGTGTCTAGCTTTTTGCGACCCCATGGACTGTAGCACACCAGGCTCCTCTGTGTCTACCGTCTCCCAGAGTTTGCTCAGAATTGTGTCCATTGAGTTGATGATGCCATCCAACCATCTCATCCTCTGTTGCCCCCTTCTCCTCCTGCCCTAAATCTTTCCCAGCATCAGGGTTTTTCCAATGAATCGGCTCTCTGCATCAGGTGGCCAAAGTGTTGGAGCTTTAGCTTTAGCATCAGTCTTTCCAATGATTATTCAGGGTTGATCTCCTTTAGGACTGACTGGTTTGATCTCCTTGCAGTCCAAGGGACTCCAAGAGTCTTCTCTAGCACCACAATTTGAAAGCATCAGTTCTTCGGCACTCAGCCTCCTTTATTGTCCAACTCTCACATCTGCACATGACTATAGGTTTCAAACTGCCATGGGTCATTTCCTCTGTCCAGTCTTGAGCTGTGGTCCTGCCTGACCAGGACACTAGTTTGTGTCAACTCTTATCTCAAAATTTGTTTTTGTCTCTTAATATCTTCGACTTCTTTTCCTAGTCACCTTTAAACATAGGCCTTTAATCCCTGGCTCCTGTGTTCCTGGGAACTACTTGTGATCTGGTGGTAGACAGTGGTGGATGGAGGTCTCGTGTGGACTTGGAGGGTGAGAAGCAGAGCTAGAGAAGATGCCACCGACTCACTCTTACAGGGATTTCCCATCTTCTGACACATTCTGATGACTCTGCAGTTTTTATTTTATAGACTGTGACTATTTCTGGATGCTTTACCTTTACACAGTGCAATGATGAATCACCTAGGATTACAGTCTAGCATGCACGAGAAGGATTGTGAGATTGAGCGACAGTCAGAGAAAACTCAGCCAGTCAGACTCTGAGGTCTGCAGAAATGAAGGACAGAGTGAGGTCTGAAAAAAAGGGCTGAGGACCCCAGAGCCCTGGGGGAGGTTCCGGGATGATCCCTCTTGGGAAAACCTCTCTGCTCCTGGTGTAAACACAGTTGTGTTGTGACATACACTCTCCCGCTCCTGAGACAAGAAATGAATTCAGAGTTACTGAGAATGTTACAAGTTACATAATGGAAAATTTGATAACCCACAGATAATTGAAAAAGAAAACATATAAAAATTGCAATAGACTGACATTATTTTCTCATCTTAATAAGGTTTTCTCATCTTAATAACATTTATTGGGAAATATTTTCTCATGTGAGAAAATATTTTATAATAAAATTACTTTAATATTACTGGAATAATATTCACCAAACTCGTAACAATGATTACCTTAGATGATTTTGGGAGTAAGATGGTTGAGAAGGAATTGAAGAAACCAAGATAGACATATTGTGAAAATTTATCAGCATTATCAGTTATTTTTTGTTTTTGAAAAGGATAGTATATTATTTTTGATGTCACTTATGTAAATAAAACTTGAGATAAATCAAAAAGAGAACATACCATAGTTGGTCATTTTAAGATGAACTTTATTCAAATTTAAAATTTATTTCTAAATAAAAATGAATTTTTGGAAGAGTGAATACCTCTTCTCCACAATCCACATTTTTTTTACTTAAACAGAAAATGCCATTTAAGTAGAGAATAACTCCCCCGCAGCCAGCTTCCCTAGGTCTCAATTTTCTTTGCCACTTGAAGATATAAACTAAAGAGAAAATATATAACCGTATGTGCTGTTCCACCAGTTCGAAGGCATTATCAGGGACTCTGTGTGATATTAGGAAAGAAGAACATCCCAGATATTCTACTCTTGGGCAATGTAACCCTTTCAATCTCTTTAGGAACAAATATCTCTTCTTGTTGTTTAGTCTCTAAAGTGGCGTCCAAATCTTTTGCGACCTCATGGAATGTGACCAGCCGAGCTCCTCTGTTCATGGAATTCTCCAGGAAAGAATACTGGAATAGGAAGTCAATCCCTTCTCCAGGGGATCTTCCCATCCCAGAGATCAAACCCCATCTTCTGCATTGCAAGCGAATTCTTTACCAGTTGAGCCACCAGGGAAGTCCAGTTAGCCTTGTGCTTTCCTTCCTAATGGGGAGACTTTCTCCTCTTTCAGTTCAGTTCAGTCACTCAGTCGTGTCCGACTCTTTGCAGTCACATGGACTGCAGCACGCCAGGCTTCCCTGTCCATCACCAACTCCTGGAGTTTGCTCAAACTCATGTTTAACAAGTCAGTGATGCCACTGACCATCTCATCCTTTATCATCCCCTTCTCTCCCTGACTTCAATCTTTTCCAGCATCAGGGTCTTTTCCAATGAGTCAGTTCTTCGCATCAAGTGGCTAAAATATTGGAGCTTCAGCTTCACCATCAGTCCTTCCAGTGAATATTTAGGACTGATTTCCTGTAGGATTGACTGGTTTGATCTTCTTGTTGTCCAAGGGACTCCCAAGAGGCTTCTCTAACACCACAGTTCAAAAGCATCAATTCTTCACCATTTAGCCTTCTTTGTGATTCAACTCTCACATCCACACACGACTACTGGAAAAACCATAGCTTTGACTAGATGGACCTTTTGTTGGTAATGTCTCTGCTTTCTAATATGCTGTCTAGGTTGGTCATAGCTTTTTTCCCAAGGAGCAAGCATCTTAATTTCATGGCTGCAGTCACCACCTGCAGTGATTTTGGAGCCCAGGAACATAGTCTTTCACTGTTTCCACTGTTTCCCCATTTATTTGCCATGAAGTGATGGGAACGGATGCCATGATCTTCTTTTTATGAATGTTGAGTCTTAAGCCAGCTTTTTAGTCTCATCCTTACAGACATAAAATATAATGTTTTTGAAATCTTCCTCTTTTGATGATATTTTCCTGAACTTGTTGTATATATCAAAGTTATAAACATCCTATTGGAGAAGTTTAGTTTAAGGATTATGCCTTGAAGTATCAGATAAGTTAGGTCGAGTTAGGTGTTGTCATGGGATGAGTGGCGTTGTCAACATTGAAATTATCAGGATACTTTGTACTTAAATAGCGCGTTTCATCTGAGCAGTGCAAAGTGTTTCAGGAACATTCTGCACAATTCCTAGACTCCTTGGAAAACTCCATACTGATTCACTCCAAAGGCAATGGAAGGGATACACTGCAGTGCAGTGATTTAAATTGAATGTTTAAAAAAGATTTCTGTGTATAGTAAATGATATATATTAATTAGGTAAAATACTGTCGTAAACTCAATGTTACTTTAATTATCCATTGCAGTGCTTTTTCTATTTGAAATGTGTGAATATTAAAACATGTTGAAAATTACTAATTTTCCTTGTCTAGATAATCAGAGTTTAGATATATGCTTTGGTGGTAAGAAAGAAAAGCTATATTTCATCTATCTGTACCAGTTTTTCAGTAACTAAACTTTAATTTGCATTTTATACTAAAAGATGAAAGAATAAAAGTTTATAGGTTAATGTTAAAACAAGGACAAGGACTTTATCTGATTATTTTTTTCACCTAGAAATAAAAGATTGAATAAGTTTTGGTCAGATAGCATTATGTTGTCTTTCTATTATCTTTACACTGTAGGCTCCCAGTATTCTAATTTTAACCCCAGCAAATACTGTCAAATGGAAAATGTATGAAACGAAATTACATTTCTTCTTGAGGCTTTTATTTTTCAAGAAATGAAACTGAAAACTTGAGAGTCACAATAGGGACATGTAATAATTACCAAAGATATTCATGCAAGGGCAGTTTCTCCATGCCTCAACTCTCATCCCCCCAGCCTATGATTTGGTTGATCTGATGTGTATAGAAGAGGGCTCAAGGGGAAGGTTGAGGAATAAGTAAAGAGAGAGAGAGAGGGAGAGAGGCTGTTTGGTCTAGGTGGGTGTTCAGGAGAGAAGTTGAGAGTGGGAGAGAATTTCCAGGATTAGCTCCCATCTGTACAGAGAATATTGAAAGCTGTAGCAGAAGAGAAGGATTTTTAACGAAGTTTCCTGTACAGACAGAATACCTTTCCTCATCTTACTTTTTCCTGGAAAGGTAGAAGGTGTGTGTTTTGTTTGTTTGTTTAATGATTAAACTGTTGGACTGCATGTTTTTAAATATGGTATGTTTGAGACTGGTCCATGTGGAGCCTCAGATATATTTACATTGTAGGCATGGGTATTCTTTAGATCTGAAAGAGACCTTGAAGTTCATCTCATTCAGCCTTTTTATTTTAAAGATAAAGAAAGCAGTGATCTAGAGAAAAGGCGTTGCCCAGGTTCCTGAGCTCTGTGTAGAAGTTCAGTGACTGCTTGTTTATCAGTTATACAACCACTGTGCTGATCCACCTTTCACAAAGGTAGAGATCATGACTTTAATTACATCACATATTGTATGTGTTTTCAGTTTAGTTACGTTAAGAAATTTAATTAAGGGACAAAACTGTATCACCCACATTTCACCATTACTGGTTATAGATTTTAAAATTCACCTTTCCCATATTGCCTGAAATGCCATTCAGTTGACAGTGATGAAAAAGGCAATGATTTATCTTCCTTCCCACTACCTCCGTTATAAACATCTGCCTTTTCAGCCCCGACCCCCCAGCCGGAAGTGTGTGACTCATTCCCTGTTCTTCTCAAATGTCTCCTGTTACTGACCTGGTCAGTTAGCTGTGTGTAAAGTGCTCTCATGACTTGGAACCTATGACTGATGTGCTAAATACTCAAGGAGAAACCTTGAATTTCTTTCTCCTGCAATGACTCCTTCTTCCTAGCACATGTATCTCTGACTTTCTTCAGAGACCAGTTGCTTCCAATCCCCAACAGCTTCCCTCTCCCCAGGGCTTCTGTGTACAGCTGTGATGTTCAGGACACCAGGCTGAGGGAAGGAGAGCTGATTCTGCTCCCATTCAGGTGCCCCGAGCAGACCCATATCCGGAAATGGGTACTGTTCACTAATTTCCCCAAAGGCGTCTTACGGACTATCTAGGATCATACATTGATCAATCACAACATCACCTCTGAACCCATCACCTCTGGACCCAATCACACCTTTGGATGTCCCAACATCCAAAGACCACCATCCACCCTCCACTAAAATTGTCCTAAAGAGAAATGGTATCATTTGAGTCAGAGAAGCATTCAAGAAATACAATAAAAGAACAACAACAAAAAAAAAGCATCTGTTTTATCTCCATTTTGCATTCTTATGTTTTTTCCTAAGTGTCCATAGTTACCAGGCTTTTTGGTAAAATCTCCTAGCAAACGCTAACATTTGACTTATAGCATATTCAAAAAGTATGCTTTTCAAATTATAACAATCTATATGTATATGTTTTGACTAAGAACACATTATAGTCTTAAGTTTTTTTATTTTCAAAAAATTTTTACAACAATTTGCCCATAGTTTAATACTTCTTATCATTTATTTATGTGCAGAATCAATCAAATAGTTTTCAGGAAAACACCCACACTATTATTTTGTTGACCAAAAATGTTTTTCTATTTTATAATTTGTCTTCCATTATAGCTATTTAAGTACAGCTCATGTAACTGTACTTAAAGTGAACTCACAGAACGACTTAATCTCCACTTGTATTTGCCACTTACACTTCTTCACAAATATTTATTGATTTACTGTGCTAATATTGTAAATATACACTGTGTAAAACATCCTGTGTTCCCTACAGTGAGTCCATATTCTATGAGAAGAGTAAGATATTGTGTAGTAGAGTGATGCCCTTCACCCTTCAAAAAGTTGATACTCTATTTCTATATGTATGTATATATGTACCTATCTCTCTATATCATTTGATTTTATGTGAATGCCATCTTTATACATAAATATGGCAGTAACTCCAACAAAATAGCAACTTGCAATCCTTTCCAGAGATGTGCATGGGATGGTGGCATTTTTGTTTGTGGCAATAATAGCTATTTGTAGAACCTGGCACTCTTTAAGCCTCTGCCTCTCTATGGCATATCTCCCTGATGCCTTTGCTTCAAAAGAGCTATGCTGTCTGTTGTTGCTTGCTCACTTGGCTAGCTTCCCACCATTCCACAGCTATGCTGACTTGCTTGAAATTCTGCTTCAGTACATCCTGATGGCATTTTCCCTCTCCAACTCATTTCAGACACCTCACTTCACCCAGACGACCACAAGGATTACAGAATGATTATGATCCAGAAGGACTATTCAGTCAGCAAGCCATGTGCCACAGAAGAGCTAAACTTGCCTTTTAAGCAGGACATATTAGTCGTACATACGTCACTTCTATTCTGTTGTCTATTGATCATAACCCAAATCAGAAACCTGTTCTATTCCCTTGGAACTTTCCTTCTGAAATTTGCACTTCAAAGCCCCAAGGAATTTCTCTAAGTGATTCAAAGAGAAATGAGATACAGAGATCCGTATTGCTACCTTAAAACATTCCCAGACTCTATTATGCTTGCTGGTGCAGTCTGAAAGTATATTACCTTTAGCAGATTTGGCGGGCAAACAAAGTCAAATTTGTAGACTGGTCAGTGGCGGTGCTGATGAGCTAGGAAAGCAGAGATGAGGGTTGTCATGGCAATGATAGGTGAAGTCTGACATAGAGAGTTCCCGCAGCATGAAAATGAGTCAGATTTGAAGAGATCTGCTGTGGTAGATAGTTGGTTAACTGGTGAGAAAATTATTCTTAGGTTTTTTTGCATGGGCATATTACTTTCCTTTAATAAGTATTTTCAAATAATATTTACAATTTTATTGTTTCATTTAAATTTTCAAATAATACTTGGGATAAATAAGGTTTATCCCAAATTTAAATTCAAAGAAAATTATCATCAAAAAGTAATACAACCATGCTTATGTTTTGTTGACCACTGTTTTTATCATTTGTATCATTTCTTCGGTCCATTCCATTCATTATCCCCTTGGTTCTTGCTCTTGCTTCTGCTTCTCCATTCCTTCTTTCATTTCCCCGAGTAGTGGCCACATACCTCTTTCCTTGACAGCTATAGGCAGTGTGTCTTCCACTGGCTTCTACTAACTCTTTATCGCCTTCTTCTGACAGGTTGCTGGGCCCCTAGGCTCTTCATTATGCCTCCTCACTGTTCCAGCCCCATTGTTTGGTCTGAGCCCACATTTTCTAGAAAAAAATTCAGATATTGTGTCCCTCTTGTTTATGAGCCCTGGCACAGGAAAAACGTAATGATTCTATGAATAAATGCAGTGTTTAGTTTCCTGTTCAAATGTCGTTGTTGGCATGTATGTTCTTCGGACTACACTTTTCATGTCTAGCTTGAGTTGTGTATCAGTTTTTCCTCCATTAACAACTTATATGATCCATTCTAGATCATAAGGTAATCCACGGCAAAGCCCAGCTTTTTGTGACCTTAAGGCAAATTGCTTCTAAGGATGTGATTTGTTGTGCTTTCTCGTTATCTATGGATGACATGTTCTTTGATGCCTAAGAGGCACCCGTGTTTTAGGAAAGTTCCTCAATAGTTTCAAGTTATTTTCAGTGTAACATCTCTGTCCTCATCAGGGAAAAATAAGTTGAGGCCGTAACTTTTAGTACATAGTTAAGTTAAAAGAGCTGTTTAGGCATTTCCTTCGAAATGTGCAGGGGAACGCTCCGTTCCTCTCAGAGAATATCGGAGCTATGCTAGGTCTTTGTTGCAGTCTACTTGGATGAGTCTTCATTTTTTCATTTTGCATAAACCTATTTTTCTCAGTTTCATGGTTTTCTAATAATTTCATATTACATGTATGTGTACATACACATGTATACATATATATATAATATTTTGTGAAATGTGGTTAAATATGGGCCATAGTGCTAGACTGTTGAAGTGTTGACTTAGAACCTTTCTTATTATGTGACTTTTGGCAACAGCAGTTTATTCAATCTCTAAAAGTTTCAGTTTCCTCATGAGACCAGTACTAGCCCCATTATCATTATAGATTTTGCTACGAACGATATAGCCAAAATATGAACATATATTGTTGGATGTGATGTGATATTCCCTGAGATCACATCTAAACCTCTGATTATTTCTTAGAGTCATTCAGCAACACTAGAAGAGTTTTGACCCATAGTTGGTCCAAACTGCGCAGTAAATGCTGAGATGTGAACGTGACTAAGATGCAGGATCTCCTCTTGTGGAGCTGAGGGTGTGTTTGAGGACAGAATATTTATGCCTAATATAGTGAGTGCCACGGCAAGTGCACAGAGCACTGGCCCCTAAAGGGTAAGTGGGGGCATCGCCTGATGGCGAGAGACACGTCGCTCGGTGACATTTCCCTGCACACCCCTCCCTGCAGCCTCAGGATGGACCCTGTGTCCTCCCGGGCTCCCCCAGCCAGCTCCATCATGCCCTAGTGACATGCATGACAAAAAACTTTCTTTCTCTCCATTGACACCAGACTTCTCGAAAGGAAGGAACATCGGTTTATATCTTTAAGTTTCTAGAGCCTCTTCAGTGTTTGGCATGAGCTGATAGTTACTGAAATTTACATGAATGCACACCTACATGAGTTAAAAGAGAAATGAATGGAGTTAAGTACCCAAAGAAGGTAGAAAGAGTGAGATAGCAGCCATGCAAAAGTTGGTAAAATGTATAGCAGGAAGTCAAGACCATTTGGCATGTGGGAGCTTTAGTTGCCACATGTGGGAGCTTTACTTGCAGCATGTGGGATCTTGTTCCCTGACCAGGGATCGAACTTGAGGTCCCTGCTTTGGGAACATGGAGTCTTAGTCACTGGGCCACCAAGGAAGTTCCAGTCAAGACCATTTGGAAAGCAGATTTGTGACTTTGAAAAAAGTTGAGATGAGACTGATTCAGATAAATAATGTTTCAAAAGCCATGGTAGTGAAAGTCACTCAGTCATGTCCAACTCTTGCGATCCCATGGACTGTAGCCCACAAGGTACCTCTGTCCATAGGATTCTCCAGGCAAGAATACTGGAATGGGTTGCCATTTCCTTCTCTAAGCCATGGTTCAGTTCAGTTCAGTTCAGTTCAGTCGCTCAGTCGTGTCTGACTCTTTGCGACCCCATGAATTACAGCACTCCAGGCCTCCCTGTCCATCACCAACTCCTGGAGTTCACTCAGACTCACGTCCATGGAGTCAGTGATGCCATCTACCCATCTCATCCTCTGTCATCCCCTTTTCCTCTGCCCCCAATCGCTCCCAGCTTCCGAGTCTTTTCCAATGAGTCAACTCTTTGCATGAGGTGGCCAAAGTACTGGAGTTTCAGCTTTAGCATCATTCCTTCCAAAGAACTCCCAGGTCTGATCTCCTTTAGACTAAGCCATGGTAATGATATATAATTTTAGGAGAAGTGGGAAATAGACTAGTATTTTAAATTGAATTGCAATATTTGAGACATTTATTGTAGTCCTGCCTGTGATTTATTAGAATGTGGAGGATGGATTGAGTAGAGAAAGAATAAAAATGCAGGAAACAAAGATAAACAATTAAAATCATGCAGGTAAAAAATTGTAAGAGCCAAAATGAGCATAGTGTGTGCGGCAATGTACTGAAAGAACAAATTTGACATCAGTAAGATTTAGTGACACATTAGGTGTGCATGTCAAGAAAGAAGAGTAGAAACGACTGAAGTTTCCATCCTTAATGATTTGGTGATTATGTCATAACTTATGTTGGAGAATACAAGAATAGCAAGTGCTATGTTTGTTTTTAAAGATGTCCAAAGGGTGATAGCTTTTAAAGTGTGATAGCTCTGGGGGCACATTGCAAGCCTGTTAGCAGTTCAGAGCTGAAGCAGGAAGAGCAGCTACGGAAGGTGAAGAAGTGAGCGAATTAGAGGGCTGAGCACAACTAATTATGACATCCACAAATTAGAATAGAATATTGTATGAGTTTGAGCCAATACTCTTCTAAGTAAATTAGAACACAAAATTGTATATTTCGGAATTTTACATTTTATTTGGTCTTGGCGTCTTCTTATTGGACAGTCTTAGTTGGTAATCAATTGGCATCAGTTTTTCTTCGAGTGTAGGTGAACTTTAGGGGCTTTCCAGGTGGCTCAGTGGTAAAGAATCCACCTGCCAATGCTGGAGAGGCAGGACACAAGGATTTGACATGGATTTGATCCCTGGGTCAGGAAGGTCCTCTGGAGGAGGAAATACCAACCCACTTCAGTATTTTTGCTTGAAAAATTCCATGAACAGAGGAGCCTGGCAGGCTATAGTCCATGGGGTTGCAGAGTCAGACACGACTGAGCTCACATGCCGGGACATAGTCCCATGCTTGGAGGGTTCTAATGCTTAAGGGCCTTTTCTTGAGTTATGGAGAGAACTACTTCCATGAGACAGGTTACAAAAGATGAGCTTCTCTGGGATGGTTTTGAAAGGTTCAAGGGTAGACATGAGCAGTACTGCATATTGAATGACAGATCATTTAGTAATATTTTCATTTTCTTTCTGTATGGATTGCCATACTTCCTTTTAGTAAAGATATCATTTATTTATGCTTGCTTTTAAATATATAATATCTCAATTATCAGGATGATTTCAGGTGTCTTTCAAGATTTGAAGAAACACATTTGGTCTAATTTAATGAAGAAATCAGGGGAGGGAGAAAAGAAGAGTTCCTTTTCTGTATTCATTATTTCCCTGTAATTCAGATAATATTTACTTTATTACTTTATCTGTTGCTTGATTGTCTCTATTGAATTTACACTGATTGCTGTTGCAAGTTGTAACATTGTAGAAGAGCAATGGGTGTTCACAATTGGCTACAATTTAGATGGTAGGGATAAGAAAAGGGAAGTTAGTTTGGAAAATATTTTGATACACATATCCTACATATTTATAAAAAGCTGCTTTCTTATCAAAAGTATTTGGATTTGTTAGATAAAATATCTCCTCCTCAAATTTCTCCATGTTATTGTCCAGCAGAACAGTATGTGATAAATGTAGTCATTCAAAATTAATGTAGGCAGTGATTCTTGCCTTCCACTGTCTGATTATAAGATATTCATCTTAATAAAGCTAAAGAATTATTGAGTTCTTATTTTATGCCAGAGGTTGTTCTAAGCTCGTTGCAAACTCTGTTTCATTTGATTTTTATAGCCCACCTGTGAGGTATTGTATCATTGCCATTCTCATTTTAAATTCTTGAAAAAACAAATATTTAAAATTTTGCATATTGTGCTTAAGGTCATCTCCCTACCAAAGCTGAGATTTGAACATAAGAAATGTTTATATTTAGGTATTATGTCCTGCTGTTAACAGACATCTGTTTCCTTCAGGGCTAAACTTGACTTTTTTTCACCCTTTGTGATTTTTATTGTAGAGCATTGAGATGTTTTCCTTCATCCTAGAGTTTATCCTTTCTGTATATTTTGCATCTTTCAGATAACAGCAAGTTCTGTCTCTATGTCATAATTAAGCAAATAAATAAATTCCCCTGGATTTTTAAAACCTTAATTATAAGAAATTACTTTTATTATTGGATGAAGAATGATCCTATAAGCCACTCTCTACTGATGAGAAATATTACCTGCTGTGGAATTTTATTCACCCCAGCCACGAAAATCTGCATTTTATTTTTTAAGTATTTTAAATTAATTATTCATTTATTTTTAAATGTTAATATTAATTTTTTGGCTGTGCTCAGTCGTAGTTTCTGTATGTGGGATCTTTAGCTGAGGCATGAGGTATCTAGTTCTCTGACCAGGAATTGAACCCAGGCCCCCTGCACTGAAAGTGCAGAGTCATAGCTGCTGGACCACCAGGGCAGAAGTCCCAAGGGAGAATGCTTGGATGACCCGCAACTATTGGATTTTGAGAAGCTGAAATATCAGAAAGTGAGTCCTAATGATCATAAGAAGAACTTTCTTAGAAATTAAAGACTCACAGAATCCTCTCAAGCTTTCATTCACTGACAGGGAAAGAAATTTCTGTATCAGTCAAAGGCTATAGTTGGAAGTAAAATAAAGTAAGATTATTCCTCTTTGAACTCCATAGGAATAAACCTAGTAAATCCTAGTAAACAAATCTATTAAAACTATTTTCGTATATTGGAAAGAAAAAACAAAAACTTAGAAATGTTTAAAAACTTACCCAGCCTCACCCAGTTTACAAGTTACAGTAGAAAAATTAAAATCCCTTGATGTTTGACCCTAACTCTTGTTTTTAACTCCTATGCAGTACTTCCTAAGAAAGTTAAATTAATAAACTAACTGTGGTCCTAGATACCTTTACAGTAAGAAAGAACAATGTTTTAACTCAATTTTTATTTTGCCGACCAATGCAGTGATTGTTTAACCTACAACCCACGCCATTGCTCTTCCTACATTTATCTTATTGTAGTTTCTCTGGAGTCAACTGGGGAGTCAGTTCTGCAGAAAGCTGCTTAATAGAGATCCCCTAGATGTCCACTGTTATATTTATGATGTTCAAACTTGAGCTCATTAATTTTGCATGCCAAGTGAATACCACACACTAAAAAAATTGCCCCAGGCTTAAGTCTTCTCCTGTGTTCTATTTGTTGTTATTCAAGAGCACCATTGTTCATCCAGAAATTCAAATCCAAATTAGATGAACATATTTAATTAGAGAACCATATTTAATTTTCTCTCTCCTACTCCCTAAGTCCTCATCACTCACTGAGTTCTCCTGATTCTACATCCTGAAAGTTCTCCACTGCTTTTAATCTCCCCCATTCCTACTCACATTATGTTCATTCTGGCCCCCAGGATGCCTCATCTGGCCAAGTGTAATATCCTGTGTCCTTTTTTTCAGACACATTTTCCCATCTCTCTAACCCACTCCTGCCAGAGTTATATGAGAGGAAAATCTAATTGTATTCACCCCCTGGTTAAAACCATTCAGTGGCTGAGTATCCCATTTCTTAGGAGGACAGTCGTGGGCCTTAAGAATGTGACGTCGGTCTAGCCTTCCTCCACCATTCTACTTTTGACTCACGTCTTCCATTTATAAAAAGCTATTCGCAATTCCACTCTTCTCTGCTTCTGCACGTTTCTCCTGCCTAGAATGTCCTTCTACTCATTCATCTATGTAGGCTTTTTTTTTTTAATTGGAGTGTAATTGCTTTACAATGATGTGCTAGTTTCTGCTGTACAATGGAGAGGCTCAGCCATATGTATACACATGTCCCCCTCCTCCTCTCTCCTCCCACCCACCTAGGTCGCCTCAGAGCGCCGAGCTGAGCTGCTCCCGCTATGCATCAGCTTCCCACTAGCGTTTTACACGTGGTAGTGTGTATACGTCAACCCCAGTCTCCCGGTTCATTCCGCCCTCTTTCCCCACCCGCCTCACCAGGCCCACGTGTCCATTCACTGTATCGGCATCTCTATTCCTGCATTTATTAATCAAGACTATATTGTGTACTTGTTCTGAGCGTTGTGGGCATTGGGATCTACTGATGATCCTGACAAATATGTATCTTCGTCTTAAAGATCTTAAATATCTGGTTACAGATATTAAATAACATATTTGAAATGATTAATGAGTTACACTAAGTCCTGGAACCAATCCCTCATGGATCCTTAGGATGACTGTATTATATCCCTCTCTTATTGCTCTTCCGCATGGTATTGTAATTAACTGTTTACATCATTTTCCTCCCACTAAACCATGAGATTCATAAGGAAGTAACTGTGAGTCATATTTGTGTTTCAAACATTAGCCATAGTATTAACATATAGAAGAATACGCTCCAAGTATTTCCTCCTTCTCATCTGTTTCTCAACCAACTCCTATTTTTACTTGCATGTCCACTTCAAATTCAAGAGTATCAATACTTCCTTCCCAGAAAATTATGTTTTCCTCCCATATTTCATGTTTTGAGTAGTGGCACCACCAAGTCCTTGGCCTTCAAACAAGCTGGGCATTATCCTTCACTCTTCCATCTCATTTAAACATCACGTCGTTCAGAAATGCTTTCTAATTATTTGTTGAATCTCTGCCGTACCTTCCTGCCTTGGCACTGATTTTGCGCCCTCCTTATTTCTTCACTGAGTTGCCAGAAAGGAGTTTTAATATATGTTCCTGCTTCAGGATTGTCCCTCCTATAATACCCAAACATCTACTGAAGTGATTTTCTAAAATTCACAGCAGGTCATGACACTGCCCTAATTGAACTCCTTTATTGGTGATTCTTTGCCCCAGGATAAGATCTAAACTCTTCAGAAGGGCGCACAGGGCATTTTGTGATCTTCTTGCTTCTCCATTCTGATGCCTGGATGCTCTAGTGCTCAGAACTCTGATTTAAACGTCTTGAACCACACTCAAAGCACCCAAGGCATCACTGTTTGTGTCACTGGAAATGCTGTCCAGCTAGTTGCCTGTTCCACTTAGCAAATTCCAAGTTGCATATTAATCTCAGATGAAGACCATTCTGCTCTGTGAGGTCCCTCTCCTGCATATGCCTACTGGCATTCATGGGATTCCTATTGTAATCTTAGTTGTGACTTAACCCTCTCCCACTAGAATATTGTGAGTTTTTCAGCTCAGATATTATGCCCTAGGACTTTAAAAATCACCAGTGACATATTCCTGGAAACTACTATATTTTTAACATATTTTAGCCCAAACAATGTTGTCAATAAAAACTCAAGATGGTACTTTATTTCTCTAAACAGTGAGAGATTTGGAGATGACTTCAGGGCCAAAAATAAATGCATAAATGAATGAATAACAAAACATGAATTTTATTTGGCTCAGCTCATTATGATCTGAAAAAAAATTATGAAGTTGACAACTAAATTATTTTCATTACTTCTGTTACTCAAAAAGAAATTAATATTGTTTAGAATATTTGATTAACTTTTTAAAATATCATGTAACTTAAAAGTGGAATTGGAGCTGGGGCACAGATAGTTTTTTCTGTGTTATATTGTCTGGTATAGACTCTATTTCTATGGAAATGGTTTGCATTAAATATCAGCAATCTAGCATAAAGTTACACATATTCAGATCCTTTTAACTGGTGTTCTAAAGATTTTGCTACAGCAAAATAGAACCTGTGGTTCAAAGGGAAGTAGCTCACTTTAAAGGAGTTCAGTTAAATCCTGCTCCATCCACTTTGTAGTCATGTGGCCTTTGATACCCTTCAAATCTCTCACCTAGAAAGTGGGAACAACAGCACCAAATTCATTGGGTTACTGAGACGTTTAAAATATAAGGCATGCAAAGGTTTTGGTACGTTGTATGGAATTATTGACTTAGAAAAATTCACAGCCTAAAAGTTGAGAGTTATGTTAGAACTTCAAGCCTGGGAGGCAGCATCTCAAGTAACCCGGAGAGAACTGCTCTCAGGAGGTTGGTAGGGGAGCCAGGTTATATGGAAGTCATGCAACAAAGGGCCGGTAGTCTGAACGTCAATTGATTATTGTTAAAGGGAAAGCAGGTACCTCGAGTCAAGGAATTTAGCGCTTTTCTATTAATATGTATGGAAAGATGCAAGAGTCTGAACTCACTGAAATCCGTCCTTTGATGTGCATCTCAGCCATCTGGGGCCAGCATCCTGTGTTTTCACTTCCCAAGTCCTCCCAGCCCCATGGGGGAGGGGCTGCAGTCTGGTGGCTGCCGGGTGGCAGGTATTCTTTCCTTCCTGAGCCTCTCAAGGCTCATCAGCTCACCATTGGTGGTGCTGGCAGTCTCAGATGACTGTTACCTCCCTTGCTGATATGGCAGGAAATATTCCATTTCTCAGAATATATTGCTTAACAAGCATTTATTGCATTTATCACTTTTCTCTAGATTACACATACACACTAGAATCTTCAGCGACTATTTGAGCAAGAAACATGGTTAAATCTGTCTCCAGGGTAGGAAAAAAATATTTCTAGTGGGTACTTTTAGTCATAAGCTAAATGCAACCTGTAGATTCTCTGTCTTGATTGTATGAGTTGTTTAAGTAAATAGTTTTCATGCTTTGTTCCCCTCTTTTAATTTTTTTTTAAATTTTTTATGTCAAAATCTATCTAATGTTGGTCAGAGTCATTGAAGAGACAAAACTAGGGAAGGGAAGTAATGATTGCCACTTTTTGTTTTCTCTGAAAAGTTGTTTTTACCACCTATTGGTGTGCTCTTGTTAGATTCCTCACCACTAATTGTTTTAAGTAGAACTCTCTGGGCATTTTACCTTGTTGAGAAAAAAAATATTCTTCTTTCATAAAATGTTTTTCCCTTGAATATTCCTACCTTGGTGACTTTTCTTTGAATTCCTATAGCATGCCCTTTCTAGACTATATCCCCAGATTTGGCAGTAGTTATTTTTTACGGCTCTGTGTTATTCTGTAGGTTTCATGTTAATATGTTAAATTTTCCTAGGTAGGTTTTACTTTCCTTGGCCTGATTCTGTATATTACTCAGTATCTACTGAGGTTCTTTTAAAATCAGTATATAAGTAATGAGTATAGATTGATGACCAGAGAAAATAAAGTAAGATAAATACTTTAAAAACCTTTAAATTAATAAGACGTTTCCACTGAACAGTGTTCAGACTACCCAAAAGTATTCCTAACTTTTGCTCAGCATATTTTTCAAGTTATCCACATAATGAACCACATATTGAAAAACTGAACAAGATAGTATGAAAGAGTGTGTGTGTGGAGGGGTGGGGGGTCGTCTCGCTGCTTGCCATTCAAAAGTCTATAAACAGGCCAGGTGGGTGAAAAGGAGGGTGGCCAACATCTATTCAAAGGTCTACTCCCTTCACCCCTACTCCCCCTCCCCTGATAAGCAGGGAGTGAGACCTTTTATAGACAGAGTGGGGCAGGGCAGGCTCCAAGCAGAAACAGCACAGTCAGCTCTGACAACCTTCAGATTGGTCATCAGTGGTCTGACCAGTGTCATCTTGATTGTTTTAGGTACAGTTGTTTCAGTTCCAGGGTCCATTTGTTCCCATTTCTTTGAGGCTGGTTCTCGGAATTGTGGCGGCTAATGTCCTGGGTACAGTCTGGTCATCGTGTAGTTAACTTCTTCCACCTGGGTTTTCAGTATCTGTGAGACAGCTCACAGGATAAGGCTCAGAATATCATCTGTAGTCCTTGAGAAGGAACTAAAAGTCCTTGACTGTGCTTAGTGACTACATTATTATTATTTGGTCTCCTTTGACTGTTTTCCTTTGTCTCAGCATTTCTTACTTCTCTGATTACACTTGTTCTTTGACTGAAGTGTTCCCCCGACAGAAGGCAGGCTGAGGATGTGGAGGGGCAAGGACCATAGGGTCCTGCTCCATGTCAATATCACTTACTAATAAAAATAGATCCTAATTATGAACAGTGTTTTATTACACTCCTATATAAGGAAAATGTACACCTAAACACCAAAAACTGTAAAATTTTAAACAGAAAGCAAATTATAATAAATGATATATTGGTCTGTTCATCCCTGTTTGTCTAAACATCAGGGCAGCCAGCAGAGTATATTAGGCTAGTCCAGTCACAGATCAGTCCCATGGATCATCCTAATAAACCAGAAGATGTTGCAACAGGGATGATAAACATCAATTGCCCAATGCTACCTGTGAGCTCAGGAGACAGAATTATAAGCCTTGCAGTGTATGGGTTAATAAAAGCCTAAAGGAGATGACTTGGCTATTTCTTAATTCTTATGCAATATAATTCAGAAGTGGCTCTTCCTGAAGAGTAAATGTGACCAAATAAAACCTGAAGTGTTTATTTTTCCCTGAAAGAAATTTGATCTTTAAGAGAGTGATGCATACTACCCAAATTTCAGACCTGAGACTTATCAACTCTTGCAAAAAATAATCATTGTCCTAAAACTGTTTTGAGTCTTACTGAAATGTCTAGGATGTTATGAAATATTTCTGTAAATAAAGTTCAGGGCCTACATCTTTGTATTATATTTTCTAAGAATTATAAAACATTTTACATTGCAGCAGAATTTAAGACTAAGCACATGGTAGACTTAACAGGAATTTTAAAGATTATCACCAAGTTTTCCTGTTAGTTATTTATTCATGTGATAAGAATTGGAGATAAATAAATAAAGCTTATATTGTTCATCTTCTACTTTAGGAGACAAAGGGTACAGTATGTTACATGTCATAATAAAGGTAACATGCGGTTTTAAGGAAGAGGATGCCTATAACTCACACAAGACTAAGCAACAGAAAAGCATTCTCAAGGGGTAAATCTAAATCTGACCTCAAAGTACTTAGAAGGAGGAAGGTATGAACAGACCTTGCACCACAATGCCCCAAAACAGAAATATTGCTATTGCTTTTCCATTTAAAAAAATATGCAGCAAGTGACTTGGCTTGGTTGGAATAAAGGCTATGCACAAAAATATAATAAATGATGTGTTTGGAAAAGGTATCCGAGATCAAAGTCAGTATTTGTTATGCCGGTGTATTTGTTCAGTCTTTAAACAATGGAAACCACTACCAAAAGATTTCATGTATGGAGATGATCATTGTTGAAACAGAAATATCACTGGATCACAAGACAGAAAGTAATTTGGGAGAAGGTAGACTTGTTTATGAATTGGGAACCTGTAAAATATGTCCAGGTGAATTAATATGAGCTCCAGTGGTAGCACTAGAGATGAACAGGAAGATATAGCACCAAGAGTTATGGAGATGTTAAAATTTATAGCATATGTTCTCTGATTATATGTGAGGGGAAAAGACAGTGAGTTACACTGAAACATCTTTGGTTTGAGGTGAAATACAGGAATAAAGCAACATAGTGTTTTTTATTATCTGATGCGCCAGCCTGTAATTCTGTGAAGTAGATCATTTTTAATTCATTGTTGTAGCTCCAGTTGTTGAATAGAATTTTAAATTATAGGAGAGATCTGATCAGTGAAATCAATTGTGTTAGTCATTGGCTTGGGGGTGGTAGTAGAAATCATGGGTGTAGATTGTATTGCTCAGCAAAGAAATACCAAGAAAGATAAAGACAACATTTGAGTAGGTGTATTGGCAAGAAAACAGAGAGGGTGCTGTTTGACACCTAAAATAAATGCTCTGATGGGTGGCTAACTAGTATCAGAACTTCGAATGCTGGAGTGAGGATGTCAGAAACAAAGTGGAAGAAACTGTTTCAAGTAAGTTGGTTTCCAGTTTGTATAAGCTGAACTATAATTATCAATCTGATTTTTTTTTATTTATCAAATACAGTTTTCCTGAGTGGTTAAGGTAGAATTCAAACTGCAGATAAATAAGCAGTGAATAAATTTGGGCAACCAAATAAGTAAAGAATAACCTTTCAAGGACCTAGTCAGTGAAAGAAATAATGGGATGGGAGGATGAAGAATAGGTTGGTGATTGAATCTGAGGGGCAATGCAGAGTCAAGGGAGGGGCATGGTTAAAGTCCATCTCTTGTCACTTCTTTATGCAAGACTTGGCTTCACTAAGAATTCACTTTAACACAGGTTTTTCTTATGCCTTGTTTCTACCTGGTGAAATCCATCTCCTTCCTGCCTGTGCTATCCCCCAAATGAAGTCTGCACTGCCAAATTCTGGCAAGCTTCTTTATTTACATCTGCTTAGTGAGGAATCACTAACCAAGTCACAGCCCCTAGACCTTTGTTATTTTTGCCATTTTTCTACTTCTTTCTTGGGGTCCTTGTTTAAATATTCCAGTCCCTTCCAGTGCCCAATATAAGTGATACGACAGTGGTTTTCTGAAGACATATGTGGTGTTACCTACGTTGCTGAAGTTCACACTTCGATGCCAGCCTCAGTTTCCGGTGTCTGGATACTGTCCATGGTGCTGAACATGTGGACGCACATGCCACAGCTTTTGCCAATTCCAGCAGCACGGTTCCCACTCTCAAGCCCGAGCCAATACAGCACTGCTGTTCCTCTCTCATGTGGGGGCTGCTCCCTGTTTCCATAATTCTGCAGATGACATATATGCCATACGAGAGGATGACAAAGCAATAGATATTTTAGTACTTCCTCTTTGATTTCATCCACACGTGTAGCCCTGGGGACTGGACTGAGGCAAGCTCAGAAACACACACTATGAGTTCTTCCAAAGTGCCCTTCTTTATTTGCACAGCCGAGAGTTTCTCTTTTCTTGGGCTGAGTTTAATTCCACTCCCACCCCTGTGGATACACTCCCTATATATTCAGATGTATCTTAACCTGCCTGGGTCAGTCCTGGGATACTGCATTTTATCCTCTAACTCTGCGGCAGTGCTCAGCCCTACACACATGCATGTTGTCTTTATAGCTCCACTGATGTGGCAGAATTATACTGTCACTAGGAGTCCTAGCAGGACTAGCTTACGATCCTGACTAAAGAACAGTGTGTGTGCTGCATCGGTTTCACAGAAGCTGGGCAAAGATTGTTTTGTTCCCAAGGGTTTCTATTCTGCTCTTATTATTCCATTTATTTTTTTTCAATTTACTTTTTGGCAAAGGAGAAAATAATTTGCTTGGGTTCCAAAAAGTAAACATATGTTAGGGTAAAACAAACACAGATCTATTTTAACAGCTAAAGTAGATACTGGATGTTGAAATACACATTTAAATTTCTCAGGTTTGAATCATGTGAGGTGTGTCAGGAATGTGCTGAGACTAACTGTGAAAATTTAAAAATAATGACAATAAGTTGTATTATAATGAGATTTAATAACTAGTCATAGGGTCTTGGGTATTTCTGGATCTTTATTCTTCCATCAAAGAAGCGGAATCATCTGTCATGACCCACTAAAGAAGACCACTGTTGGGGTTTTGGTTGGTCTGTAGATCAACGTGAGGAAAGCCAGCATTTTTAATATGTTGAGTCTTGTAAAACTTCATGATCACAGTGCACACTATAACCCTTGTCTTATTTAGGTCTTATCAAATCCCTTTCGGTGTCATTCAGCCCTGTGTCTTTCAAAATATCTTCTTTGACCCATTCTTTTGCTGCCGCAATTGTGGTTTTCAATTTCTGTATGAAATTAATTTATTTTTGTTGCTAACTTCTAATTTAAATTGTATTGTGATTAGAAAATGTAGGATGTTCCTTATCACCATTTTTTTCTTTATTTTCTGATCTTTCCTACATTTGAAACTGTTTGGAGATCATATTTCTTTGAGAATTACAGCCTCAAATTTTCCTTTAGAACCAGTCTCTTGGAGATAAAAATCTTCCCTTGTTTACTTACTGTCTAAATGTCTTTATTTCCCCTTCATCCTTGAAAGATCCTTTGGCTGGCTGACAATTTCTAGGTTGACAGGTATTTTCTCCCAGCTCTCAGTAGATATTATTTGACTGTCTCTAGGCTTGTGTTTTTGCTATTGAAATGTCTGCCATCACTCTGTCATTGCCCTTAATTGACATGGCCTTTCTTTCTGCTCCTTCAAGGTTTTATCTTCATCTTCTGTTTAGTGATTCTCCTGCCGCGTGTCTACATGGATTTCCTTTTATTTATTTACTTTGTTGGAAGATACTGTACCCTCTAGATTGGTGGCTTCATATTTCCATCAGCTCTCCAAAATGTTTAGCTATTATATTTTAAAATACTGCCAATTTCAATTGTGTTCTTTAACAAATTTATGTATGGAAATTCCATTTTCAGTCTTTTTTAAAAAATAATTTTTTTGTATACTTCTTTTTGCAAATGCCTCTTTCAAATCATTATATGTATATCTACAAAAAGTATATTCTGTATTAGATGATTTCACTCTAAAATCTACTGTATGTTATTTATGCTGGATGTCATGTGGAATGACGACCCTTCTCTTTTTGTGAACTTTTTATATTCTCTTTTAATCTATTGCCAAATGTGGACTAATCTGGGGAAACTTCCCTCTTAAGATGGCTTGTTCTGCTTCTGCTTTGTTTCTGCCTGACCAGTGCCACTTCAGCACCCTTGAAAGTGGTTTTCAAATTTCAAAACCCCTGTAGAAATGTCCGTATAGAAATCACATATCAGCAGTACCCTCCTTTGTTGTCTTGTTGTCTAGTTGCTCAGTTGTGTCTGACTCTTTTAAGATGCCATAGACTGTAGCCTGCCAGACTCCTCTGTCCATGGGGTTTCCCAGGCAAGAATACTGGAGTGGGTTGCCATTACATCCTCCGGGGGATCTTCCCAACCCAGGGATCGAACTCATATCTGCTGCACTGCAGGCAGATTCCTTACCACTGAGCCACTATTGGAGAAGCTCAATACCCTCCTTGATGTATGTTCAAACATTCAGACCAATTTATGTTTGCATTTCTTTTCCCCACATTTTCTCCTCCTCTGGACCAGGTCACTCAAGCCCAGCCTCTGTTGGTGCAGCGAGCTCAGTTCAGACTTGTAAGACTATTTGAGTCTGAGAGTCATTTTGTGGTTGGTGAACCAGTGGGGTCTCTATGAGTGTGCTTGTCATGGGACTGTCCTTGAGGAAGGGTGTGTACATGTGTGTGCATGGGTATGTGTGTGTGTTTAAGTGTAGTGCTTCTTAGAAGTTCTAGTCAATTAATATGACAAGAAATCGAAGTCCTCAGAGTCATTTCCAAATAATTTGCTATGAATATATTAAACATCAAGAAAAAATAGACTAAATATAAAATTCTGCAAACCCACTTCTGAGCCTTTAAAATATTGGAAGGTTACCATATTAAACAAATAACTTACAAATTTGAGAAAAACTACTACGTGTATAGAAATACTGTCCAACTGCCTGTGTCTGTAGTTTCCAAGCCACCAAAGAGTTAGAAGGGAATTCAGAAAGCTTATAAATCAAATAGAAGGCAGAAAGACAGGAAAAAGGAAATGTGAAGAAAAAAGAGGTTTAAGAAAATTCAAAATTGGGCGGCAAAAACATCTTTGATTATATTTAATATTGCTGCTGCTGCTACTAAGTCACTTCAGTCGTGTCCGACTCTGTGCAACCCCGTAAACGGCAGCCCACCAGGCTCCGCCGTCCCTGGGATTCTCCAGGCAAAGAACACTGGAGTGGGTTGCTATTTCCTTCTCCAATGCAGGAAAGTGAAAAATGAAAGGGAATTCGCTCAGTTGTGTCCAACTCTTTGCAACCCCATGAACTGCAGCCTACCAGGCTCCTCTGTCCATGGGATTCTCCAGGCAAGAGTACTGGAGGGGGGTGCCATTGCCTTCTCCTATTTTACACTGATCAATATAAAATATAAACAAAGTAAATTTACCAATTAAAAAAACCTGAAAAGTGGATTAGATTAAGGAGAAGAATCAGCTATATAATACTCACAAGAAACACATCTGAAATTAATTAAAGTATACGTATACACATATAGGAATATAGAAAATTAAGGAATATAAAAAGATAGAGAGGTATTAATTGAAAGAAAACCACCATTTCTCTTTCCATGTTTAGTATGGTTACCTGAACCATCCATGACTGGACATTTCTTATTGTATTAGAACTTTCACAAGAATATGTGGCAACCCTTCTTGTTCTATCATTCTAAAAGCAATATGTAATTTTATATTTGGTCCAAATCTCTTTTATTGTAATTTAAGTAACTTTTCTAGTCTTGAGAAATGAATATTTGGAAACTGTTCTCATCCGATCATAGTTAATGAATACTTCCCAGTAGTAGAATGAATACTAGTAGTAGTAGTTCATTTCACAGAGGTTGTGTGGCCCCAAAATATTTACTTTCTGGTCCTTTCCTGAAGGCGATCTTGGCAATGGAAGGATCCGGATGGAAAAGAAAAATAGTTAATGAATACTTCCCAGGCCTTTTCTATTGTCCAAAGAAGACTCTTAATTCATCTATACCAAGTACTCAGAGTCAGATAACTGTAACTTCAATTTGATATCATAACTCTAAAACTGAGGCTCACAAAAACTTTATGAGAAGAGAAACATACGCATGGTAGAATGCCATGGAAATATAATTAGAAACAAAGTTCCCTTCAGGCAAGTCCTGTATGTGACTTGAGTCACAATAGGACCGAGTCCCATTACTTCTTCAACAGTTATTTCATGAGTAGCCACTAAGTGTTAGGAATTTTGAGAACTGTGTTTACTGAGATGAAAACAAACCAAAAACCTCTGCCCACTCTCTAAAGTGCTTGTCTACTCCATTAAAAGTTTTGGATGAGTAAACATTATTGCCATAGAACAAAATGGTATAATACAGACATAAAATTGTATAATAAAGTCAAGTTCTATTCCCAACAGAATATTTTCCACATGGCAGTCAAAGTGTTCTTTTAAAAATACAGCCACAAAATCATCCCTCTATGCCACCGCCTACTATTTTTCTTTTCCATCCGGATCCTTCCATTGCCAAGATCGCCTTCAGGAAAGGACCAGAAAGTAAATATTTTGGGGCCACACAACCTCTGTGAAATTCACTCAGTTCTGCCATTGTGGGGGGAGAGCAGCCCCCAGACAATGCATAAAACAGTGGGCGTGGATGTGTTCCAATAAATCTTGTGGGTGAACAATAAGAATTTTTGAGTATCTTTTTTTTTTTTTAGAGGGAAGGAGGTTGGAAAATTTATCGCAGAAGCTTCTTTTGTTCTTGTGTTCCCGGAAGTTGGATTGTATATGCAGGTTTAATAATTTACTTTTTTAAAAAAGCTTAGAGGACAATGTCTGCCAGGAGTTAAGTCTTCAGCTTTTATCCCTATGACAACTCATGCTGTTTTGATAATAGTAGCACAATTATTATCTATTCTGTAGTTATAAGATGCATGAAACTCGGGCTTAGAAAAGTGTCACTCTGTTTCATCACCAAAATTATGTTCTTGACTCTGAGCTCGCAGATTTGCTTGGCAGTAAACAACTTCGTCTTATGCAGTTTTTTCTTTTTCTTTTTAGTCATAGTCAAAATTCTCCTCAATTCTTTTGACGCCTCCTCTGCAAATGGCTCTATTCTCTGCTCTACTTCCCAAGTCCTGCCATGGGACACAAGAGCAGGGCAGCGTTCCTCACTATCTTTCGTTGGTGGTGTCAGGAAACGGTAGCTACTACACTTGCAGTCTGATCTGTGGCTTGGGCTGTGCCCAGTGCCCACTGTCCACGGGGCCATTGGTCCGTCAGTAGCTTCCTGGTATCATGAGCCCATGTGAGCTGACTCTCTTGAATGGTCCACTTGCCTGTTTGACGATCAGTTGTCTCTCTGGAGCCACCTCTCCCCACCTCCTCCAGCCTCAGGAGACTGGAATCCCAGTCAAGCTCCCACATGACTTCTAACATCCTCTCTGTACCTATGAGTCACACACAGATCCCCCTCTATCTGTGAGGAGTCAGAGATACTACAAGACCTCTGCTGTTCTCACAGGCTCTTTCCCGCTGAATCTGGTATTAGGAAAACTGTGGTCACAGACAGGTTTGATCCCTGGGTCAGGAAGATCACTTGGAAGAGGAAATAGCAACTCACTCTTGCCTGGAAATTCCAAAGACAGAGGAGCTTAGTGGGCTACAGTCCACAGGGTTGCAAAGAGTTAGACATGACTGAGCACACACATGGGCACAGAGGTGTCTAGGGAACACCCTTCACTCATCAGAGCCCGGGAGGTCTTCAGCTTCTCTCCTCTTCTGTTGAGAGGACACTGGGACAACCTAGAAGACGAACAGGAAACCAGCAGGTGAAGGTCAGCAGGTAACCTGGGTGACCGTGAGCACAATGTGTCACGGCAGCCTCACACCTTTCCCCTTGCAGCTCCTTTAAATCATAGAATGACACTTTGGTCACGTAGCAGGTAAGAGTGTGGGCTCTCGAGCAAGATTACCTGCCTTTAAATTCCACGTTTTCCACTTGTTTGAAGCACGATCTTCACCATTTTTCTCAGTCCCCTGAAGTCGTACTTCCTTCAGCTTTAAAAATTAGGATGATAACCATCTTGAGAGATAGATGTTACTGTGAGAATTCATTCAGGTCAGTTCAGTCACTCAGGTGTGTACGACTCTTTGTGACCCCGTGGACTGTAGCACGCCAGGCTTCCCTGTCCATCACCAAGTCCCGGAGCTTGCTCAAACTCATGTTCATTGAGTCGGTGATGCCATCCAACCATCTCATCCTCTGTCATCCCCTTCTCCTGCCTTCAGTCTTTCCCGGCATCAGGATATTTTTCAGTGAGTCAGTTCTTCACATCAGATGGGCAGAGTATTGAAGATTCATCTTCAGCATCAGTCCTTCCAATGAATATTCAAAGGACTGATTTCCTTTAGGATTGACTTGTTTGATCTCCTTGTACTCCAAGGGACTCTCAAGAGTCTTCTCCAACACCACAGTTGAAAAGTATCAATTTTTCTGCACTCAACGTTCTTTATAGTACAAATCTCACATCCATACATGACTACTGGAAAAACCATAGCTTTGACTAGATGGCATAGTTTTACTAGACAGCAAACCATAGTTTGACTAGATTTGTCAGCAAAGTAATGTCTCTGCTTTTTAATATGCTGCTTGGGTTGGTCATAAGTTTTCTTCCAAGGAGCAAGCATCTTTTGATTTCATGGCTGCAGTCACCATCTGCAGTGATTTTGGAGCCCCCACCCCACAATAAAGTTTCTCACTGTTTCCATTGTTTCCCCATCTATTTGCCACGAGGTGATAGGATTGGATGCTGTGATCTTTGTTTTTTGAATGTTGAGTATTAAGCCAGCTTTTTCACTCTCCTCTTTCACTTTCATCAAGAGGCTATTTAGTTCTTCACTTTCTGTCATAAGGGTGGTGTCATCTGCATATCTGAGGTTATTGATATTTTTCCCGGCAATGTTGATTCCAGCTTGTGCTTTATCCAGCCTGACATTTCACATGATGTACTCTGCATAGACATTAAATAAGCAGGGTGACAATATACAGCCTTGATGTACTCCTTTCCTGATTTAGAACCAGTCTGTTGTTCCATATCTGGTTCTAACTGTTGCTTCTTGACGTGCATACAGATTTCTCAGGAGGCAGGTAAGGTGGTCTGGTATTCTCATCGCTTTAAGAATTCTCCAGTTTTTTGTTATCCACATAGTCAAAGTCTTTGGCTTAGTCAATAAGCAGAAGTAGATGCTTTTCTGGAATTCTCTTGATTTTTCAATGATCCAACGGGTGTTGGCAACTTGATCTCTGGTTCTTCTGCCTTTTTAAAATACATCTTGAACATCTGTAAGTTCATGGTTCACATACTGTTAAAGCCTGGCTTGGAGAATTTTGAGCTTTACTCTGTTAGTGTGTGAGTTGAGTGAAATTGTGCATTAGTTCTTTGGCATTGCCTTTGTTTGGGTTTGGAATAAAGCTGCAGAGCATCAGAGTCTTTTCCAATCCTGTAGCCACTTTTCCGGTCCTGTGACCACTGCTGAGTTTTCCAAATATGCTGGCATATTGAGTACAGCACTTTCACAGCATCATCTTTTAGGATTTGAAATAGCTCAACTGGAATTTTGTCATCTCCACTAGCTTTGTTCGTAGGGGTGCTTCCTAAGTCCCACTTGACTTCACATTCCATGATGTCTGGCTCTAGGTGAGTTATCACACCATCCTGGTTATCTGGGTCATGAAGACCTTTTTTGTATAGTTCTTCTGTGCATTCTTGCCACCTCTTCTTAATATCTTCTGCTTCTTTTAGATCCATACCAATTCTGTTCTTTATTGTGCCCATCTTTGTGTGAAATGTTCCCTTGATATCTCTAATTTTCTTGAAGAGATCTCTAGTCTTTCCCATTCTATTGTTTTCCTCTATTTCTTTGCTTTGAACCCTGAGGAAGGCTTTCTTATCTTACCTTGCTATTCCTTGGAACTCTGCATTCAGATGGGTATATCTTTTCTCCTTTGCCTTTAGCTTCTCCTCTTTTCTGAGCGTTTGTAAGGCATCCTCAGACAACCATTTTGCCTTTTTGCATTTCTTTTTCTTGGGGATGGTCTTGATCACTGTCCCCTGTACAATTAAGTTTGAGGATTAATGCAGTCACCAGCGTTAAAGTGGCTGCAAATTGTGAGGGTTTGCTAAATGTTTCATGATTCTTATGAGATATTCCCATAATTTTATTTATTTATATAAAGTAGAGGTCAGAAAGGGCAAGAAAGCTCAGCTCCAAGAATCAAAATATAGGCACTAAGACAGTGATAATAAGTAGGGTGCTAGCCAGTTTTAGGGATGTTTCTAGGCAAAAGATGGGCTGGAGAGAAATGGGGGCCTGTGTGTCATCTGTATTGGTCAGGCTTCTTCAGAGAAATGGAATCGACTATGTAGGGAATCAATTATATCAATCATAAATATGAAATTTATTAAGTGGAATTGGCTCCATCATTATGAAGGCTTAGAAATACAAACATCAATAGGTGGGGACCAAAGAAAGCAGATGGTTTACTTCCAGTTCAAATCCAAAAGTCTGAGAACTAGGACAGCCAATACTGTTTAACTTATATTCAGAGGACATCATGAGAAATGCTGGGCTAGAAGAAGCACAAGCTGGAATCAAGATTGCTGGGAGAAATACTAATAACCTCAGATATGCAGATGACACCACCCTTATGGCAGAAAGTGAAGAAGAACTAAAGAGGCTCTTGATGAAAGTGAAAAGAGAGAAAAAGTTGGCTTAAAGCTCAACATTCAGAAAACTAAGATCATGGCATCCAGTCCCATCACTTCATGGCAAATAGATGGGGAAACTGTGGCTGACTTTATTTTGGGGGGCTCCAAAATCACTGTAGATGGTGACTGCAGACATGAAATTAAAAGACGCTTACTCCTTGGAAGGAAAGTTATGACCAACCTAGATGGCATATTAAAAAGCAGAGACATTACTTTGCCAACAAAGGTCCATCTAGTCAAGACTATGGTTTTTCCAGTGGTCATGTATGGATGTGAGAGTTGGACTATAAAGAAAGCTGAGAACCGAAGAATTGATGCTTTTGAACTGTGGTGTTGGGGAAGACTCTTGAGAGTCCCTTGGACTGCAAGGAGATCCAATCCTTGTGGCTCAGACGGTGAAGCGTCCATCTACAATGTGGGAGACCCGGGCTCGATCCCTGGGTCGGGAAGATCCTCTGGAGAAGGAAATGGCAACACACTCCAGTACTCTTGCCTGGAAAATCCCATGTATGGAGGAGCCTGGTAGGCTACAGTCCATGGGGTCGCAAAGAGTCGGACATGACTGAGCGACTTCACTTCACTTCATCCTAAAGGAGATCAGTCCTGAGTGTTCATTGGAAGGACTGATGTTAAAGCTGAAACTCCAATATTTTGGCCACCTGATGCAAAGAGCTAACTCACTGGAACAGACCCTGATGCTGGGAAAGATTGAAGACAGGAGGAGAAGGGCACGACGGAGGATGGGATAGTTAGATGGCATCACCGACTCAATGGACATGAGTTTGGGTAAAGTCCGCAAGTTGGTGATGAACAGGGAGGCCTGGCGTGCTGCGGTTCATGGTGTCGCAAAGAGTCAGACCCGACTGAGCGACTGAACTGAACTGAACAGTATCAGTGGAAAAGCTCCAGATCCAGATTTCAGTTTGAGTCCCAAGGCAGAAAAAACTGATGTCTTATTCAAGCGGGCAGGCAGGAAGTCTTTCCTCTTACTCCAGCTCCATTGTTGTTCTATTCCAGTCTTTAACTATTCCATGGATGAGGTCCATCCACATTAAGGAGGGGGCTTCCAGGCTGGCTCAGCGGCAGACTGCCTGCCAACTCAGGAGACACAGAAGACATGGGTGTGATCCCTAGGTGGGAAAGATCCCCTAGAGCAGGGAATGACAACCCATTCCAGGATTCTTGCCTGGAAAATCCTATGGACAGAGGAGCCTAGCAGGCTATATGGTCCATAGAGTCACAAAGAACTGGACATGAATAGGCTCTCATTGCCTACCTTATGCTAAGGAGGGCAACCTTCTTTACTCTCTACCAATTAAAAGGTTAATCTCATTCAGAAACACCCATACAGACACACAAGAACAATGTTTGGCCAAATGTCTGGGCACCCCAGGGCCCAGTCAAGTTGACACTTAATTGTTGCATCATCCTGTGTGTTTCCCAAGGAGAGCAGATGTCTGCTGAACAAATGGTACCACCAATACAAGTAAGTGGGCTGGTGGGAAGAGGGACAGAGTTCTGTTGCCTGGTTAGGTAAAGATGGCAAAGGATACTGCAACCAGCATAATCTGCCCTTGATTCTGCCTTCCAGTCTGGATGGTTCCGACACATTAATCTTGATGTTTAACTGCTCTGCATGGAGGTAAATTGTGACGAGTTGAAACTTTAGAAATAGGAGCTTATAAAATCTATTTCTCACACATTTTTTGTCAGTCTTTCCTGAAACATAAAAAGTAAAAAATCATTTATCCATCTCTCATTGTCTATATATAGATTAAATGAACGTCAAGGGACTGTCCATATATCAAAGACTTTTCTGAATTTTTTAGAGTAGTTTAGAAATTTGAATTTTCTCACTTATGTAGCTTTAATGTGAAACATATTCTTCACTTTCTTCTAGTACAAAAGCAGAAACAGAACCATTTTATTTTTTCTCATGCCAGAATAATGCTGTCTATATGTTTTAGTTTTTATAGTATGTATCTCATGCCAATAAGTACATTTTGAAATAGATTCTGGAAATGGTTTCATTAAATATAATTAGCTGAAAAAATTAAGTCCTGATATATTAATAATATATAAATTTAATATCCTGAAATGACAGTCTTTTCATATCAAGTATAATTCAAAATTAATTTTATGTTTTTAAAGAAAAAGTAGGGGTGCAAGATAGGGGTATAAGATTAAGAGATAAATTAGCAACAAAGATATATTGTACAGTACAGGGGAATATAGCCATTATCTTGTAATAACTTTAAATAGAGTGTAATCTATAAAAATGTCAAATCATTACATTGTACAAATACACCAATTAAAAAATAAACTTTTTTATTTCTAACATTTTATTTTGAAATTTCTCTACATTTAACATTGTTTTTTATGCTTAATATCATTATTATTTGTTTCCTTGTGAGGAAAGTTTCATGATAGTTAACAATAAGAAATTTCAATATTTGAGAAAATAAATTTTAAGGTAGACAAATTAAGAAGTGAAACTAAAGTTATATCAAATGTTTTAATGCTTTTAATATTTAAAGTCTTTTAAAATTCAAATTTATATATTTTAGTGTTGGCAGACTTTAATTAAAGGCTTTATTGTCAGAACAGAACTTAGGAATGTTATGAAAATATCTCATTTTGAAATAAACCCTATATTGATGTTAAATATGTTTGTAATCATAGTGTTACTTAATTGTGAAGTGTTAATCAATTCTCAAAATTTCAGCAATTATACAGTTTTTTAGAAGTTTATAATTTTCTGTAAAGAAAACAGTATCAAATATATCAATAAGCTAAGATTTGTTAGAAGAATATATACACTGTTGGAATGAAAAGTGTCACAATTTTCCCAGCATCATTTGTTGAAAAGAAGGTCCTTTTGCCATTGAATGTTTTGGAACCCTTTTCAAAAATCATTTGACCGCATATGGGAGGACAACTTTTGCTTTTTTTGTCTATTCAGCTAAAACATTATATACAAAGTACTGAAGAAAAGGGGGACTAAGGCAAAGAGATTGGTTAGAATTCTGATGCCCTAAGGTGAGAAGGTGGGACTAAGATCTTAGCAGACTGGAAAAGGAGGTTGGTAGTGAGAGGTTTTACAAAAATAATTGAAAGCTTTTGGTATCTTGCTGATGAAAGAACCGTGCAAAGTTAATTTTGTTTTTGAAGTTTTCAGCTCAGGGAGTCACGAGAAGCCTAATGATTGATAAAATGAAAAGTCTAAGGGAATAAAATTAATGGGATCTCATCAATCTTACTCTCTGACTAAACAGGAGGGACCTCATTTTCTCCTTCCAACCTAAAATTTATGATGTTGATTTATACTGCTATAGACCATTACTTTGGGGAAACTATGGATTATTTTTACACCTCTCAATGCAATAACCTGAAGTGCAGTTATATTTGAAAGACAGAAAAATAAGCAACGGGAATGCAGATTTAACAAATGTCTCAATAAATAACTGGGTCTTAAGCTAGTGCTGTCTAAGGGCAAATGAACAATTTCAGAGTTTTTGTAATGCAATAGTGTTTTCAGAGTTACACAATTATTTTTTACATACCAGTGGAAAGAAATGTCAGTTACAGTGCTATTTAAAATTCTAAGACATATTCCAGTGAACATTTCAAATTGTTTTTGATGTAGGTTGAAAATGAGCTTGATTCTTTAAATCTTTAGGAAATGATAGATTTGGAGGTCAAATGGATGCTCTGGCATCAATCATTCTTCCCAAGATGGAGGTTCCACTTTTGAGAGTTAACTCTTTTTCAGAGTTGGATGGGTTTTGGGAGCGTTAGTCTGATATGGCTAATATGTGGTTCAAAACTAGGTTCCCGATTTCGATCACTTGTATTCTCAAGTGAAACACTCATGAAAAATACTGTTTTATACACTCATTCAAACCTGCAGAATCACTGTGATCTGGGGGACCTGAGGAGAGGGGGATGGAAATCGCTATGAAAAGTGGAAATGGAAAGATGATAATTTTTTTTTTTGTAATTATTTAATTCCCCTAGTTTTAAAATGGATCAAGATTACTTGCTAGTGGAGAATACAAAAAAGTGATGATCTTTTCAGTTTTCAGATAGTTTGGTAACCTAGGAGAAGACCTCTGAAACTGCCAACTGCGATGTTAGACACAGTGCTTTCTTACATGGCTTCATACATATTTAGATTAGCTCTGTTTTACTCTAAAATTTGGATATAATTTTTGAGCTAAATGACATAAAAGGTCCTTTTGTACCTAGTCTATGTTGTTAAACACTAAGGGAAAAACGGATATCTGGGAATTTACCAGGTTTCTAGCTTACATTTGGATATTTATAAACATTCAGTAAGAATTATGTTATGACTTTTATGCAGGAATTCTCCAACTCATCTCAGGCATTTGAGGAAGTGAGATGCACTTCCCCAAACTGAAGGCTTTCTAATAGAAATAATTGCAGTGTGAAGAAGATAATGAGGCTACAGCAGTTGTGTTTAATTTGTAATTTTAAAACCACAAATAATATTTTAGGTATGTAAAATAATATTTCAGGTATTTTTCATCCATTTTTCACCCAAGAGTGAAAATTCTAAATTTTACATGGATATAATTTGTTTTTAGGTGTCACTTTATACATCAGGAAATATGTATCCTATCTATGATCTATCAGTAGTTGATATTGGCAAGTCTTCTGCTTTGTACCAAGCCCAGCTGATATTTTTATCCTAATCTTTTAGAAAGAAGCCTTATTGTTGTTACATAATACAAGTTCAACATCATTAAAGCTTTCTGGTGGATTCTTCTTGATGAAATTAATTTTAATTCACTTTTTAATGATATATTTTGGCTTTTCTTTCAGGTCCATTTTGTTTAATAGAATACATTGCCATTTTTCCATTTATTATTGTTATTAACACTATTTAACTGGCATATCATTTTGCCTTTCTAATCTCAATCCTTCCGCATCTCCATGCAGTGCTTGTGGCTGTGATAAAGGGCTGCTCATGGCCAAGTCTGGGGATTTGCAGAGTGGAAGACTAGCTAGAACTCAAAGATCCTGTTCTTGGTGAAAGGAGGTAGAAATTGTGTCTTAAAAGTAAGATCACATTTACATATATAGACAGAACAAAGTCTTATCTAGCCTGGGAAGCCACTCCATGGACTTCAGGAGGATTTTTCAGCCAGAGCATCCCGCGTGCTTCCACAGAAATCAGTTGCTAGTGCCAGAGCTTGGCTTGTTGAATTTGCTCTTTTTTCTGGTCCCATTGTGGCTGTCTTTGCCCATGTGCACTGCTAGTGCCTGGCATACACATTCTAGTATCCTAGCCAAGGGTACCAACAGAGAACATTCCCCATGTTTCCAATTAGAGGCTGTTCCAGTTCTATTTAGAAGGGGCTAAGCTCATCAAATTGACAGGGAGTTCAAAAAAATCTTGCCTTAAAAAAAAAAAAATCTTGCATTGAAGCTAAATTTGCTTGGCTTGTACAACTTTGCTATTATTGTTGTTGTTCAATCACTAAGTCGTGTCTGACTCTTTGTGACCCCACAGACTGCAGCACACCAGCCTTCCCTGTCCTTCACCATCTCCCGGAGTTTGCTGAAAACTCACGTGCATTGAGTTGATGATGCCATCCAACCATCTCACCCTCCATCACCCCTTTCACCTCCTGTCCTCAATCATCAGGGTCTTTTCCAATGAATCAGCTTTTCGCATCAGCTATAACTTATAAGGCTTCTTCAGGATACTTGCATTTATATTTTTAAGTGAAATGAAAAACATAGCCTTTTAGTAAAATATGTCATTTTCTTAGTTGTCAGTGATGTGATTTCTTTAGCATGAAGTGACCTAAATGGGATGAAAGATGCTGATGTGAGGATGAGCCATTCCTCACCACCCCCCATACACATACCTTGTGGAGCCACCCCTGCTTTCGGTTCCTGCCATGTTCAGAGCCAGGAGGATTCTATTCCTCAGCAGCCATGTGCACACGTGCTGGGCAGATTCCAAAGCAATTAGTTATTCCCCGACTCACTTGCTATCAAGAAGTCATTTCCTGTTCTGACTCGTCTAGGCATAAAACCTCAGATCCAGTCTCTACTACTTGCCACAGTCTACGCACTGGCTGTAAAAGAATTTCCAGACATGAGGCTGAATGAGAGCAGTATAGAGTTTATTAGAATCAGAGATGCCGTTAGAACAGTGGGTTGGCTCAAGAGAGAGTCAACCCCTTTTGTGGACTAGTAGCCAATGGTTCTGGGCTTCGCTGGTGGCCCAGCTGGTAAGAATCCACCTGCAATGCAGGAGACCTCCGTTCCATTCCTGGGTCAGAAAGATCCCCTGGAGAAGGGATAAGCTACCCACTCCAGTATTCTTGGGCTTACCTGGTGACTCAGACGGTAAAGAATCTGCCTGCAATGCGGAAGACCTGGGTTCAGTCCCTGGGTTGGGAAGATTCCCCTGGAGGAGGGCATGGCAACCCACTCCATTATTCTTGCCTGGAGAATCCCATGGACAGAGGAGCCTGGCAGGCTACAGTCCACAGGGTCACAAAGAGTCAGACATGACTGACCGACTAAGCACAGCCAATATTTATAGCCTGAAGACAGAGAAAATCCCTACTGGAAGGGTGGCTTTAGGTGACTGGTTAGGGTGCTATAGAGCAGGTAATAAAATGAGTATTTTACCAAATATGGGGCCTGGGAACTGGCTAGTTAAGATCAGGAGACTCATGGCAACAGTTGCTATGTGTGTGTGCTAAGTCGCTTCAGTTATGTCTAACTGTGCAACCCCTTGGACTGTAGCCCGCCAGGCTCCTCTGTGCATAGGATTCTCCAGGCAAGAACACTGGGGCAAGTTGCCATGCCCTTCTCCAGGGGATGTTTCTAGCCCAGGGATTGAACCTTTGTCTCTTAGTCTCCTGCATTGGCAGGTGGGTTCTTTACCACTGGCACCACCTGAGAAGCCTTTTGGGCTTGGTTAATCCTGGAAATTTTTACCCTCTGACCTTGGTACAAGGCTCTACACCAGGGACCTTGAAATAGACCTCCACACTACCTGCCCAAATATTTCCTCTAAACTCTCCTGTGGTCAACCTTCCAGTCTTCCTCCTGATTTCTAAACAATACTCGCAGTGTATGTCAAAAGACATGAATAGGTATTGGGAAGGGAGTGATGAGAAGTAATGGATCAAGAGAGGAGGGCACTGGAGGAACTGTAATCACTGACAGTGCTGACACCACAGTTGTGCCAGCAAGAACTGTCCTACTAAACCAGTTCTAGTGGAAAAAGATGGTTCGGAAGATGGATTCAGTTATTTGTGGTTTCATGTGATTTGGGACCTACTTAGGAAGCCAAATCCAGCCTCTGTGCCCCAACACTGAATTAATTCTAGGAGGCAGAGTTCTGGATCACATAGAAAAGATTAAAGCTAATCTTTGTTGCTTTGCTGGGCGAAAGGGGCTGCAGTGGGCTGATGTCCTCAAAACTGTGTGTCCCAACCTGGAGGTGGTAGTGAGTTGTTTTGTATTAGTGGTCCAAAGAGGGCTTGATCAGCTCGTGGACATTCTCCTGATTGGTTGGTGGTGAACTAATCTGGAGTCAGTCATCGGCCTTGTGGTTCCAGTGGGTCTGGGGTCTGTGTGTTTGTGGGCAGCATACTCTTAACCTCTCTCACCTGGTGGGGGTTTCGGTGTCTGCAAAACAGTTCAAAGATACTGTGCTGTATGGGCTTCCCCGGTGGCTTAGCAGTAAGGAATCTACCTGCAGGAGACTCAGGTTCGACCCCTGGGTCAGTAAGATCCCCTGGAGAAGGAAATGGCAGCCCACTTCATTATTCTCGCTGGAGAATCCTATGGACAGAGGGGCCTGGTGGGCTACAGTCCATGGGATGGCGAAGAGCTATTGACCGACTAACAGCACCATGATGTGTATCTCTTGAGGGGAAACCAGGACTCTGGGCCAGGCCTGCCCTATTGTTTCTTGACTGCTCCTCTTTATCTCTGCATCTCCCCCGTTCCCTGCTTAGCCATTATTTGGACCTGGCCGTTACAACTCAGGGAGGGTCCTGGAGGCTGAATGAAGACTGTTTCCGGTAATCCAGAAATGGGGGACACAGGAAGCCTTTTGTGCCCAGGAGCCCCACAAGGTCTGGCTTAACACAATGATCATCCACTTACTGGATGAGTGAATGAGGGAATTCTGAGAGAAACTTGACAGGGGAGTGGTTTGCCAATAATCAATCAAGAGTTTTCCTGGTTTCCCTTGGATAGAAAATTTAATACGTTCTATAATATCTGATTCCAATACCAAACTTTGGTTTTGGACAATCTAGTTTTTCTTTTTAATTGTTTTTGTTATTCTTTTAATCTTCTGATGATTTCTTCTTCTCTTCTTTCCTCAAGGTTTGTCTCTATTCTACAGAGAAATGAATATTTTCTGCTGGGAATATTATTATTGCCTTGTGACTATCAAAAACAAACATTGCAAAAGCCTACTTCATGTGAACACAAGCAAAATCCAGCATCTGTGCATTCATTTTATAAGAAAGAATATATTCTCTCAGTATATTTAAAATTAAGAATATGAGCATCATGAGGACACAGAATATATTACAGCTAAATAAATAAGGAAGCAATACATTTATAAAAACCATGCAAATATCAATAATATTTTACAGGACTTGCAAACTTCCTTCCAAAAACTCTTATATGTTTTTATTTCTAAAATTCATATATGCATAAATTTTATGTTAATCTAGAAAGAAGAAATCATGATATGTAAACTCTGCACTGTGGGCTACAGTCCATGGAGTCACAAATAGTGGGACACAACTGAGTGACTAACACTTTGACATTCATATTCACATTTCCTTTATGAAGGAAAAAACATACTGAAGCCACTGTTGTCATTCAGTTCAGTTCAGTTCAGTTTAGTGGCTCAGTGGTGTCTGACTCTTTGCAACCCCATGAATCTGAGCCACAGTCAGCTCCCAGTCTTGTTTTTGCTGACTGTATAGAGGTTCTCCATCTTTAGCTGCAAAGAATATAATCAATCTGATTTCAGTGTTGACTATCTGGTGATGTCCATGTGTAGAGTCTTCTCTTGTGTTTTTGGAAGAGGGTGTTTGCTATGACCAGTGCATTTTCTTGCAAAACTCTGTTAGTCTTTGCCCTGCCTCATTCCGTATTCCAAGGCCAAATTTGCCTGTTACTCCAGGTGTTTCTTGACATCCTACTTTTGCATTCCAGTCCCCTATAATGAAAAGGACATCTTTTTTGGGGTTTTAGTTCTAAAAGGTCTTAGATAACAGTAAACCTTTAGAAGAGGCTTAAATGCATATTACACTGTGCATTTTACACTGGAGCGATGCTGCTTCTGCAGAAGAGATAAATCAGATTATTAGAATACCATGGTGATGCAAGCTATCTTAGTACTGTGCTGTCAAGTGGTTTTGCAGTCAGTTTTTAAAATGGCATCCTACATTCAGTTAGCCAATTTCAAAAACCACAAACAGTGCTTTTCAATCTTGAGTAGGAAACAAGGCTGAACGCTGATGGGCTTCAGGCAGGTGAAAAGACAGGAGAGTGCTTATTGACGTGGGCAGTTAGTTTCAAGGCAAAGGCTGATTTAATAAAGATACAAACATTAGAGATTTTCAAAAGTAAGTATAGATGAGAAGTGGAAACATTATGGAGCTCATGACATAATTCAGGCTGTGTGAGATGGTGAAAATTTGACAAAAATACCAATTAGCTTTCTCTGGTTGAGCTGTGCACTGCAAACATATGACAGTATCAAAGTTGATTTCTATAATCAGGGGGTTTTACAAGGCCATGTCAAGCAATTACATTTTCCCATAAATGTTCTTCTAGAAACACTGCTGTGCTCTATGGTATAATGGCTCACATGTACATTTAAAAGCCTAAACCAACAACATCTTGATGTTAGTTAAGAAAAATATGCTTCCGAACTATTCAGTGATTTGTGCAAAGTTTTAGGTTTAGCCTTTGGGTCAGAACTAGTTTATTTTTTCTAAAGGTGTCAAAGCTCTATTTTTTTCATTTGTAAAATGAAGATGCTTCTGATTTTGATTTAGTCATAATTTAGTCAGATAAACAATAATTTACTGAAAGTCTATCTACAAGCTGGGGCTTCCCTGGTGGCTCAGATGGTAAAGAATCTCTAACAACAATGCGGTAATGTTGCTAACATGGTGGAAATTTCCTTGGAATGTAAAATAAATGAATTGCACAGTCCTGAATTTAATAACTTGCCATAAGAAGTTTTGTTTGGATTAGACATTTCCCCATAATTCAAAGATAGAGTTGGTTAAGGCAGAAGTTCTGAAATATTTTGGTCTCAAAAGCCTTATCTTCTCTTAACAAATACTGAAGACCTTAAAGTGCTTCAGCTTATAAGCTATATCATGCAGTATTCGTCATATTAGACATTTAAACTCATAAAATTTTAAATAACTATTAATTCATAGAAAAATCACACTGGAAACCAATTATGTGGTAACATAAAAACATATTTTAAAACATTGATTAATGTTAACATATCCATTAATGAATATTAAAATAATAATACTTAGGGGGATTACATTGTTTCACAATTTTGTCAATCTAATGTCTGGCTTAATAGGACATAGCTAGATGCTCAGATCTGCTTCTGTATTACAAAATTGTAATGTGCTTTTATGATGGAAGTCTATGAAGAAAATTCAGCCTTACAGAGAAATATAGAGGGAAAAGGTAAAAATGTTTCATAGCCTTTTCACTTGAATACTAGTCCAAACTTCATAAAGTGATAGTTTCTCAAAGCTTAGTTGCAATGGGGAATGTGAAACTGTGTCAGTGTTCATATTCTGTTACATTAACATCTGTTAACGTATTTTCCTCTTCAAATGCCTCTTTTACCCATGCGTAATTATTCAACACCAAAATCACTAGATAACAGTTATTGGATCACTGTTAAGCAGATATTCCAAATATGAGCATATTTCATTACTCAATATCAAAAATCATACTTGTTCACATAAACAACAGTCACATTGAAAAATTACTTCGGTATTGAGGATCTGTCAAATACACACTGATGGATACGTTTCAGTTCGCTTGAATTTCTTCTTTGGCAGCAAATGTTTTCAGTTTGTTTTCCTTGAAAAGTCAGCAGATTTACTCTGTTCTTTCTGCAGAAAAGATATGTAATCAAAAGTTTACATTTTTTAAAATTAGTAATTTTGAATGCTTCATCAAGGAGATTCTAAAGTAAAAGGCTTTTGTACCGTCAAGAATGCACGGGGGTGAATTATGTAACAGAACCTAACAGCTAAGGTTTGGTGCCATGGTCCTGATTCAGCAGTTTTATTCCCTTATTACTTTTGCACCATCAATGCAACTGTCAACACAGATGTTTCAGTGTAAGTCCTAAGATTTAAAAGTTATCCAACAATTTGAATATTTCAATACTTCTTGTGTTTGTTGCCAAGCATTCGTATAAACGAAGATCTGTGATGACTTTGAGAAAAATAAGCAAGCTCAGCCATGTCTGTACATCTGTCTGTTAGAAAAAAGTAAGGTTCCGTAGACAAAATGTTAACTGTCTTCTTGTTTAAAGCTAAAAATTTACATCTGCAAGTTACTATATAGTTAGAAAGCGGCAGTGTCTTGGATTTTGTTGCTTTTTAAAAAAATACTTTTCAGCCAGTAGACATTCAACAGTGTCAGCTGACGAAAGCATTGCTTGATTAGTTTTTCTGGTCTTGTGTTTGCTTCTCTAGTCAACACAATAACTTGCTTTGTAAGATATTTCAGTGACTGTTATTTTTAGTTTCAAAAGTGAAATATGAATTTTTGCTTTTTTTGGTTTTGAAATATTATTTTTTGTTTATTCAAAATTTTCCCAAATAAAAAGTAATAAGTAATAACTATGCAATTATATAACATTATCTCATATACTTATACAATTATTAACAAGCATTATTTCACCATAAAATTAGAATATGTGTATTTTACTATATTTAAAGAGGCATTGTAGACTTTTGTAAAATTAGACAACTTGCTTTCTTAACCTAAGTGCATGTTTTAACACCTAACGATGCTGAAAAAGAAATTGAAATAACAGAGTTCTCTGACTCATGGAAGTGAAAGATCTCCTTCAAAGAAAATGAACTAAACTCTAAATAAGAAATGAAAGTATAATGAAATCTGTACTTCCCCAGGCTTCATAGATGTTAAAATTTAACTGACTGTGTGTTATGCAACAGGACATTCTTGAATGGTATTACTGCATTAGTTCAGTTGTGGCATAATTTTGAGGTCAATCATTAAAGAAAAAGAACTGAATTTTTCTACTGTAAATGTGATGAACTCTTTAAAATTGAAAAATTAGCTGTTACAGCTTTCAAACTAGAAATGCAAAAGACAGCAAAGCATCTTAAAAGGTAAGTTCTCACACTGGTTGGAGAATCACATACAATACTCTCTCTGAAAGAGAATTTTAGCTTTTAAAGAGCGTATTATGTTCATGTTTAAAATATTCAAGACTTCCCAGACTATTAACTGTCTCAAAATAATGCTGCAAACTGTCACAATAAAACTACTATAAAATATATTTCTTCCTAAATCACAATAGGGCAAATTATTAACATCATTAAAGCTGAAGGAAAAATAGTTTTTTCCCCATCTTTTCATTTCTTATGTAAAGCTTTTTCATTTTATTTGGAGTACATTTCTCCTTTCCATAAATAAGAAACCTCTTTGAAATATGAATTTCATTCTTTTCTCAAACTTTAGATACAGACATTGTAATGGTGATGGAGAAAGTGTTTTAGTCTCCTCCATCTCTGACAAAATGTCCATCCTTCACAGTAAGAAAAATATATTATAAATACATTTATTTCATTTCAGAGGAAATACTGTTAAATTTCATAATGCTTATACTTTATTTATCGCTCCATATCTGTCTATCTGTATATGTATGTGTGTGTGTGTTTGTGTGTGTGTATTTATAAAATAGGACAGGAAAAACGTACTAATTCTAGCTGTGCTTCTGTGTGGACTCAAGACAAAGTTCAAGATTTCTAAATTAGAATGTATTACACAAGAATGGAGTTACAGAGATTATAGCAGGGGAAATTAAAGATAACAGGTCAGTGCCCTATTAAATCGTTGAGAATAAAGTGGGCTCATCTCTGAAACGGTATGTCATCTCTACCCTAAACTCGCTGCCTGAGACTGCTCTTGAAAACATAAGCGAATCCTCCTTTAACCACACTTGTGATGTCATCACATGTCATGTAGGATCTGAAAAACTCTGCCCTATATTCCCAAGAAATGAGGATAGCCAAAGACAACATTTTAGTAGGATTGTGAGACAGGTTAGCCGTTGGCTATCATGAAGGTGTCTCCTGCTCCCTAGAGGCCCCTGACCATAACTTGAACAGTGTTGGGTTAGGAGAATAATTTATGATAAAAACAACAAAATCCTAAAACCTCAGTAAGTTCAGGTGATTGAAATTTACTTCTTGCTCATGTAGCCTCATCAGGAAAAGGCTGTGCTCCACTTCCATTTCAGAATTGGAGCTGGAGTTCTACATCTTCAAGGTCTGCCTCCTGGTGTTGACCCCGGGAGAGAGAAAGGGAGTGGATGATTTTTTCAAGAAATACTTGTGAGCTCAACCTTCAAGTGAACATTACTGTTTTGCCCACATTTCACTGGACATGGTACGCAGAGTTGCAAGGAAGCCTGGAAACATAGTCAGCTGTGTGCCCAAGAAGAAAAAAGATGTGGTTCAGTAAATAGGAAGTCAGTCTTAAATACAACACCTAAGTACACTTAAATACAACATTAATGATTTCCTGTAAGTGCCTCTGGATTGGAAAAGTGTTGATATAAAGCATTGCAAATCAGTCAACAATACAAAATAATCAAGTTATATCAGTTCATATAACTCATACAAGTTATACATATAACTTGATTATCTTGTACTGTTGACTGATTTGCAATTATTTTTATATGCAAAGACGAAGACATATGTTATATTCAGTAACATTTATTGTGCACCTATTATGTCCAAGCAGTGTCTAGGTTCATGGATAAAGGGAGGAAGAAGAGATTAAAAGGCCCTTGTGAACTTCTTTATAGTCTAGTGGGAGTAGGTGGTCAATAAAAAGATAATAAATATGAAATAATAATGAGTTTTTATATTTAAAAAAATGAACAAAAGAAAGTGGGAGTCAATGCTGCCTTAGAGTGGGTCATTCAGAAAGGTCTTTCCTCAAAGATATTTGAGCCAAGAACTGAAGAATAAGAAAGATTCATGGGTGCAGAGCCCTGGGGGAGAGAGACTGCAGACCTAGAAAAGAGCAAGTTCAAAGTGCTGAGCATGAGAACAGCCTAGGGTGCTGGAGAAACAGAAGGCGTCTACGTGTTTTGAGAGGAGAGAGTGAGGTTAGCAGCCTGGGTTGTGCTGGGCAGGTGGTCTGGGAAATGAACACCCAGGATGCTGTGTTGCATTACAGAGAGTTGTGGCTTTAACCTCAGGGCAATGGGAAGCCAGGTGTGTATCATGATTTGATTTGTTTCTAAAAGTTGATTCAGATTGTTTAGTGGAGCATAGACTTAGGGAGCTCTAAGTCCAAGGTCACTGTGCTTCTGCATAATAATTTATGTCATTGCCCTGGACAACCTGAAGCAATAAATCAATCTCGATATCCTTAAATTCAGTGTTGGCTGTTTTTACAAGTCACTGTGTTGTTTATTTTTTGTTTGTTTCTGCAGCTCACAGGGGCCATGTATTAATGTGCTCGTCATATTACTGGTGTCTAATTCACAAATGATTATTTTCCCCAAAGAATTTTTTTAAGCAATCAGTGCTTCACCATTAATACAATGACAAAAATACATTTTTTCAATTCTCAGAACTGGAATTTCTCTCAACGTTGTCTGGCATGAGTTATAAAAATGACAAATGTTAGCCTTCAAACTAGAGAATAGAATACCAACTGCATTCTCACAGGAATCACAGGAACAGCTCTGCAAGGCTGAAACATTCTCATCAAAAAGAAGATAGTGAGTAGCACTAATGACCATTGTTAAGTATTATGCAAAATAGTAAAAACGAATGTAATGAATAATAAATATTCCAGCTAACTGAGGATGAGATGTTTAGAGCGCATCACCGACTCAACGGACATGAGTTTGAGCAAGCTGTGGGAGATAGTCAAGGACAGGGTAACCTGGCGCGCTGGGATGCAGTCCATGGCATCCCAAAGAATCAGACACAACTGAACAACAAAAATAACTGAAGTAGGCAAGCTTAATGGCTGGATCTTTTCAATACCAATAAAACTGCTAAATGATGACAGGCAGTTTGCATAATTCTCTACAAAATAATTCTTTTCTTGTATACAGTAGGTATTAACATACACATTTCTTGAAAAAATGATCAAATACCCGTTGACTTAGATGAAGGGGAAAAAGTCTCTGCTAGGAGGAGACCGATCCAAATAAACTCTTTGTCTTCATTTCTGTTTCTTTAATGGAAATTCCATGCAGGTATTTCTGTTTTTCTTTTCCAAAAAGGCAAAAGAACTGTTTTCAAAATACTTATGCAAAAGGATTTCTTTGTTGATTTTAAATGCATGGTTATTCTAACAGTGTCCTGCAATAAAGTGAGTCTAAGAAGAAGACAGAGGACGCATCTAAATTGTAGGAGGAACAATCCCACAATCCTTTCAGCTTCAACAGATCAGTGCAATTTACTAGTTAAAAAACCCACAAGAAATTAAATCTTTCCTTTACTTTGTAGAACTAGTGACACCAGTTTGCACTTATGGGCTTGTGCGTTCACATACAGAGATGCACTGAGAAGCATCCTCAGAAACACACGGACACACACGCACACACACGCACACACACGTGGTATTAATATCCAGACCTAATTCTATCCAGAAAGCGTGCTAGCCTTCAATATTTCAACCCCAGACCATTACCAAGTGGTGTCTTACAAAACATTTCTAACTTTGTACGACTTTTGTCACTAATACCATAGTGGCAAAGACAAATTAAATTTCACAATCATCTTTTAAATTGAATACCGTGTGTCTCCAAGATAAATCATAGCCTTTGATGCCTTTGCTCATAAATAAGAGAAAATCAATTCAAAGTAACTGAGACTATAGGGACGTGTATTGTTTCAAAAAGCAAGAAGCTCAGAGAGTTGCAAATCCAGACAAGGTGAATACAATGCCCAGTGATATCCTTAAGGACTCACAGTTCTCCATTGTTCCATTCTGCTCATCATTCGTTGTGGTTGCTTAGTCACTACGTTGTTTCCGACTCTTTTGTGACTCCATAGACTATAGCCCGCCACACTCCTCTGTCCATGGAATTCTCCAGTCAATAATACTGGAGTGGGTTGCTGTTTCCTTCTCCAGAGGATCTTCCTGACCTAGGGATCTAACCCTCATCTCTTGCACTGCAGGCAGATTATTTTTTTTACCACCAAGACACCTGGGAAGTCTCTGCTCATCATAAGAGTCAGCATTTTCTTTCTTTAGCCTCTGCCAACATCATAAGTTGCCCATCGCACATGATCCCAAAGGGGCCAACACCAACATGCCGACAACCTGAGCTGGGAAAAATATACGCCTTGTCTCTATATGTTATCAAGTGAAACATTCTCAGAAGCCCTCCAGTAGGTTCAGTGATATGTTATCCTGGCTGCCTAGTCACTTCAGAATCAATTCCAGGAAATGGAAACAAGACTACCACTTTTGGTTTATAACAATTAAGATGGTTGATAACAATTAAGATGCTGCAGAGGCTCATGACAAATCAGGCTTCCCTGAAAGCACATGTGGGGCAGGTGGTAAAAAAAAAATCCACCTGCCAAGGCAGGAGACTCAAGTTCAATACCTGGGTCAGGATAATCCCCTGGAGAAGGCAATGGCAACCCACTTCAGTATTCTTACCTGGAGAATCCCATGGAAAAAGGAGCCTGGTGGGCTGCAGTCCATGGGGTCACAAAGAGTCAAATACAACTGGGTAACTGAGCAGGAAAACACCTAAGTGATCAGAGAAGGACAGACCCCTGGCCTGGAGGAGACTGAGAAGACTGGGAGGAGACTGGTCGTTGAGTAGACAGAATCCTGGGGAGCACTTTGAAAACTAGCATGGGGTGAAGATTTGGGGAAGAAGATTTGAGGAAAACAGGATTGGGAATTCCCTGGTGGTCCAGAGGTTAGGACTCCTCACTTTTACTCCCGAGGGTCTGGGTTCAATCCCCGGTCAGAGAAGTAAGATCCCGCAGGGTGCACAGCCCAGCCAATACACCACCACCAAAGGAGCAGTGTAGTACAGTTGGCCAGAGGAGAGGGACTTTATGGTTTACGGTGTTTCACTTTCAATTCTGTTTCAACTTAAAGACTCTTTGAAATCACACAAAATAGTTGTGTCTAGAATAGGTGAACGTTTATCCAAACCTTGACTTACCTATAGATTTTTTTGTTGGTTAGTCGCTCAGCGGTGGCAGACTCTTTTGTGACCCCCATGGACTGTAGCCCGCCAGGCTCCTCTGTCCATGGGGATTCTCCAGGCAAGAATACTGGAGCGGGTTTTCATTTCCTCCTCCAGGGCATCATCCCACCCTAGGGCTCGAACCCATGTCTCCTGCATCTCCTGCACTGGCAGGCGGATTCTTTACCACTGCACCACCCGGGAAGCCCTAACTACGGATTTATTTTACAAAAAAAAAAAAAAAAAATGTTGTCTGATTATAAAGACAATGAGTAAGATTTTTACTTGATTATTAGATGAAGGAATGATATTGGAAGGTTTTTTAAAGTGGCTCTTTGATAAAAATCCTTTAGTAATAATATTATATAAATTAACATTACAGTCTTAACATTATTATACAGTTTTTATTTAACCATTTAATTTCCCTTAATAGGTTTATAAGGGAGATTCCTGAGTGATTCAATGATATCTTACTCAGTATCATTTTAAGTCATAAATACAGAATAAGACTAATTGTCTTTTTCTCAATTTTTAAGATCCTGACTTTAAGGACCTTGGAGTTTTGAAACCATTACCAGGTTGGTAAAACAGATATTTAATACTGTTCAGAGACCTTTGTTTTCTGCTGTGATATATACTTTTGGTTTATTACTCAAGTTCCATTTTTGTATGTTTGTCTGGCATCTCGTTATTTAGTGTGTGAGTTTGAGATGGGCGGCCCTGAAGGCATTGTGGAGTCTATACAGATTATGAAGGAAGGCAAAGCTTCTGCTAGCGAGGCTGTTGATTGCAAGTGGTACATCCGAGCACCCCCACGATCCAAGGTCAGTCTCAAGGTGAAACGCAGGTTTGACAACTTGAAAAGTGTCTCCAGCATTGCATTGCTTTGAACCAACCAGACATGCTCAGTATATTTCAGAGTGCAATCCTAAGCGATCATTTTATTTTTGTTTAGAAATGTAGCATGTCTTCCTCTGTTTAATGTAACATTCAAGGTCACAATAATATGGAAAGAATGCTGAAGAGATCCTTGGATAATCTGGACAAGAGACTCTAGGGTAAATCTACCTCTAAAAAAATGTATTGAAATGTTGTAAGCAAGCTATGGTTTAACTAACTTATGCCCTTATTGTCAGTGTCTGCAGTTTGCTTGCTTTTTAACTTAAAATCTGTGAAAGAAATTGTCCAGGGCTGACAAAGTCATGCATTTCTGGTGTGTAACACTGTGGTCCAGATTCAGACTCAAATCTCTGTTTTGGAAACACTTGTTTAGAACAACTCTATTCATGCTATTATGGATGTGTCTTAAGAAATACAGGGATGAGAATTTTGTACCAGTAGCAATCACTGGTTTAGTGTGTCGATTATTTGCTTATTCTCCCTTTATTGTCATCCTTTAGAAGTAGAATATAGTTACAGTAAAGCTTTATTGATTTGTGTTAGATTTAGAATTGCCAGTTTATTGAGGTTGAACAGTTTGTTATTTAATTAATTGGCCTAGTGTGTCTATAAACTCTCAAGCACTATGGTGAACAAATGAAAAATTATGCTATTATATTTAATTTTTAGACAACTATGTATCAAAATAATCCATGAAATAAGACAAGATCATTGAGGTATTTATAAGGTGTAGTAGAGTGAAGAAGATCACTTGCCCCTGGTGAGGGGAATCAAAGGTAGGATCAAGTTGCATTGCAAGGCATCTTCTGAGTTTTGATGAGAAATGATGCTCTCAGGTAGACAGGGTGGGACTTGCCTTGATAGGTGGAGTAAATAGCTTCCCTACGGTCATGGGATCATAAGTGATCCCCCCTCTCGAGGATTAATTGCTCGTAACCACATGAAAGCAGAATTCCAGAGGTGAATTGTTAAGCGGAAGGATTCTGTTAGTTCCCTTCAAGAGCCCAGATTCATCCTGAGTGCGTTAGTGATGCGTGTGCGTGTGTGTGTGCTGAGTCCCTTCAGTCGTGTCCAACTCTAAGACCTCATGGACCGTAGCCCACCAGGCTCCTCCATCCACGGGATTCTCCAGGCAAGAAGACTGGAGTGGCTTGCCATGCCCTCCTCTTAGTGATACATACAAGACTGTGAAACAGCAAAGTGATATGGTCCAATGTGTATGTTCAAAAAAACAGATTTTCCATGTCTAGAAAGGACAGAGTTGTCACCCGAGGCTAGATATGAAAGAATTTGGTGGCTGGATATTCCAAATGAGGGAAAAATAAGACTCATCTCCATGTGAGTTGGTATTTCAGGAAATACTTTTATCTTTGTTCTCTTGATTTCCCATGCATATGTCTTTGGGATTTGCATATAATCTGGAAGTGTGGCATATTTTTCCCAAACTTCTGGTGATGGAGATTCAGACTATGGTCCACTATCCAGCTTTACCACTACAGGTCTCTCTGCATCAAAACAAATCTTTTAAAAGGTTAATTAACTTTGTTAAAATTATGATTTATGATGAAAGACATAGTAATACTTCCATTAAAAAAATCCAAGGCTACTAGGGACATAAAACCCAACCTACTACAAGGATTATGTGAGAGTTCAATTGCAGTTTATTAGGTTCTCACATAATTTGTGGATTCACATGTGCTATTCATTTTCCTTCAACTCTATGAGTGAACTCTATTTTAGATTTTTTTTTTCAACAGGAAGTATCTGAGCCCCACCTCATGGTCATAACTGGCATCTTTGTCACCGCAGTGTCAAAGAGAGGCTGTCAATGAAAGTGTGAACACACACTGTTTCCTTCCAGCTGGTAAACAGACCATCTTTTGTACAATCCCAGAACAGAGCCAGGTGTACCTGCCTGTTACAGAATCTGGCATTCTGTGACCCAAAGGGGAAGCCGCCTGCAGAGCTGAACAAAGATGGCTCTATTGTGACAGGGCTTCTCTGTTAAATTAAAGGTTAAGGGATAGGAAGTGGCTTTGAATAACTGTTGAAAAAAGCAATGGAGATGACACTTTACTTGGGGTTTCTATTTATATGGAGGTCCTAGCAGCCTAGGAGAACAGACTATCAAAGCCCAAGTTAAGCTTGAAATGGCTCCTGTGAATATGTGAATGATAACTGGTGATTGCAACGTATTACACAATGAACGTGCTAAATAGCTTACTGGGGTTCCATTAAAATTTACATCAAGTGTATGTCACTTCTCAGCCCTTTCATAAACAGAAAATACACTATCTGATAGCGCCTTTGTTTGAGAATTGTAATACAGATGATTGCCTTTAATTAGAATGTGATTAACCCAGATTTCTTAGAAATTGGAATACCAGAGCCAGAAAGAAAGTTGGAAATCCATTACTGATAAGTGCGTTTAGCAGATGAATAAGCAGAGTCAGGATAGTGAAGTTGGTTAACAATGAGATGTTGAAATATGTCTCTGTGAGCAACTCTTTCAGAGAAGGTAATGGCAGGCCACACCAGTACTCTTGCCTGGAAAATCCCATGGGTGGAGGAGCCTGGAAGGCTGCAGTCCATGCGGTCGATACGAGTCAGACACGACTGAGCGACTTCACTTTCACTTTTCACTTTCATGCATTGGAGAAGGAAATGACAACCCCCTCCAGTGTTCTTGCCTGAAGAATCCCAGGGACGGGGGAGCCTGGTGGGCTGCCATCTATGGGGTCACACAGAGTCGGACACGACTGAAGTGACTTAGCAGCAGGAGCAGCAAGCAACCTTTGGCTTTCATATAGATTCTAGAGCAAGTGAGATGGGAGCATATTAATTGTGTCTAGTTCTGGATCAGGAAGAACCACTAGAGAAGGATATTAGATGAGCCAATGATGGTAACAATGTTAATTTTGTGAAGGTTGGAGCTTATTTCTCTCTAGGTGCATGCGTGTGTGTGTGTGTGTGTGTGTGTGTGTGTGTGTGTGTGTGTGTGTGTGAAGTCACTTCAGTCATGTCCAACTCTGCAATCCTATGGACTGCAGCCTACCAGGCTTCTCTGTCCATGGGATTCTCCAGGCAAGAATACTGGAGGAGGTTGCTGTGCCCTCCTCCAGGGCATCTTTCTGCCCCAGGGATGGAACCTGTGTCTCTTAGGTCTACCTGCATTAGCAGGAGGGTTCTTGACCACTAGTGCCATCTGGGAAGGCCCTTCTCTGCAGGTACCCAGTGCCAGGAAAAATCTGTCATTCAGTTAACACTCATGGAAAAAATAAACTGATATATATATATAACTGGACATAGTGACAATCTATTTACATCTGAAGAACTGTCAGGAAATAGAATTAAGAAGATAAGACTTAATTTGCATATTTTTAAAGTACTGGAATTTATTTGAATGCTTGGATCTAGAGAAACATTCAATATAAAGAAGGTTTTTGTTTTTTTTTATTTTAATAATGGAGATGTCCAAAGATCAAATGAGAATTCATGGAAGGAAGCCAATAAAATTTGGCTGGGATTTTGTATAATAATTAAAAAGTCAAGTTATTTTTTGGCATAGATAATACTAAACTCCTTTTAAGACCAAAACCTGATGAATCTATGATAAGTAACTGCTCAAATATTTGATTAGTTAGTAGAAGGATTGAAGCAAGTCTCTCTCTTGATCCCCAGTCCAGTGTGATGTCACAAATAAGTCAAAAGACTTACAAAAGTATATAAATTTAAGATTATTTATTTAATAATTAAGGTTTGGGGAGAATAAAACTATAAATTTTATTAACTCTCCATCATTTAAAGCTTCAAAATAATTTTTTAAATGTTACTTAATTCAAAATGTTGCGAATAATATTAAGACAAAAAAGAACAAATTTACAAATACAATAAATTAATATTTTACAGTGAAGTTGAATTTTCAGACTCATGTGACCTTAGCAAAGACCACAGTGCAGCTCACCAATACTTCTGACCTACAGAACTTAGAGATAATACATGCACGTTATTTAAAGCAGAATTCCAGGGCGGGGGGCGGGGTGGGGGTGGGTAGTGATAAAGAATCCACCAGCCAATGCAGGAATTGCAAGACACGTGGGTTCGATCCCTGGGTTGGGAAGATCCCCTGCAGGATGAAATGGTAACCCACTCCAGTATTCTTGCCTGGAGAATCCTACAGACAGAGGAGCCTGGCAGGTTATAATCCCTGGGGTCACAAAGAGTCGGACAAGACGGAACGACTGAGCACAACCACCCAACAACATTGTTTAAAGCTGCTCAGTTTGCGGTGATTTGTTACGGGAGCAAGGAGAAAATGAATGCATCAGCAAAGGGCAGCAGCAAAAACTGATGACAATGATAAGATTAGGGGCTGTAAAGACTGAGCCTGCCCTTATTGTCTCAATTGGATGAACAACATGAAAATCTTAACTGACTAGAGAACTACCTAAGACAGTGTTATGCTTCAACTTTGTTTTTAAATGAAATCTCAGTTTGTAGCGTCAGATTTTGAAAAGTTACTGAGATGCTTGTCTGTGCAGGCCAGAAAATCACGTTAATGTTGTTTTATCTGGGTTTGTTGTGTGGAGTGTGTGTTTTTCAGCACTTCAGAACACAATATGATGTTCTGGTTTTCTCCTCTGAACAAAGTGCATGCTGCTCTCCTCCAAATTCGTGGGATATACTACTTAAAATTAGAAGGCCCTGCAAGTCCAGCCACAAACCAACAGCAACCACAGTAGTCCTGGGCAACACGCTTTTTAGAATGTAGCTTTATCTATCAAAATGTAAAGTAATATTGAAACTGTGGTCAGTGTTTCTCAGACTGTGGTGTATTTAATTTATATTTATCGTGGAGAAAACTGTTCTGGCAAGTCTTAAAAAATGACCCCCAAACAGTGTTTGTTTTTTGCACATCATTGGGAGACAGACAATGGAAGCAGGTTGAATGGTTGATATTAAATGTTTGCAAGTATATTAACTTAGTAAATTGTTAGCCAGATATCCTTGGTTTAAATATGCAAAAGGGATTCTACTCTCCTATTAGTGTGACTTGGAAGACAGACATTACTAGAAATTGCTTATATGTTCTGAAGCCTCCCACGTCCTATTCCATAAATCATTTTGTCAGCTCAAACTCTTTGTGACTGATTAGAAAGAAGAATGCATCAAATTGATGCACTGAGACGAGATTGTAATCTGACTATTTTACTGAAGTTATATATGATTCTGTTTATCACTTTCTCTTTTCTTCAGCAGACACACTAAAAAGCTTTCTATTGTTTTCGACCTTAAGTAAAAACACTGTCACACGGCATTTTACCCCTTAGTGATATTATGGCATGAGCTTTAAGCTGACAAAATACCATTTAAATCCTAATGCGGGACGGTTTTTAAATATGGTATATACTATAGCTACAGTGGGAAAACTTGATCACTGGTCTGGTTGATGGATTTGGTTTGTGCAGTAACAACTCTGTACTCAGTAAAGTTATCACTGGAATATTTTATTTATTTTTAAAAATTATTTTTAAAAGTTTTAAAATGATTGAATGCTTCAGAAGTGAATATATAATATCCAGTGACTGTAATTGTTCAACTCCTCTACGGATAGTATTCTAATAAGTTTAGTTCAGTTGCTCAGTCGTGTCTGACTCTTTGAACCCCATGGATTGCAGCACACCAGGCTTCTTTGTCCATCACCAACTCCCGGAGTTTACTCAAACTCACGTCCATTGAGTGGATCATGCCATCCAACCATCTCATCCTCTGTCGCCCACTTCTCTTCCCGCCTTCAATCTTTCCCAGCATTAGGGTCTTTTCCAATGAGTCAGTTCTTCACATCAGGTGGCCAAAGTCCTGGGGTTTCAGCTTTAGCGTCAGTCGCTACAATGAATATTCAGGACTGGTTTCATCTCCTTGCTGTCCAAGGGACTCTCAAGAGTCTTCTCCAACACCACAATTCAAAACCATCAATTCTTTGGCACTCAGCTTTCCTTATAGTCCAACTCTCACATCCATACATGACTACTGGAAAAACCAAAGCTTTGACTAGACAGACCTTTGTTGGCAAAGTAATGTCTGCATTTTAATATGTTGTCTAGGTTGGTCATAACGTTTCATCCAAGGAGCAAATGTCTTTTAATTTCATGGCTGCAGTCACCATCTGCAGTGATTTTGGAGCCCCAAAATATAAAGTTTCTCACTGTTTCCATTGTTTCTCCATCTATTTGCCATGAAGTGATGGAACCAGATGCCATGATCTTAGTTTTCTGAATGTTGAGTTTTAACTTTTTCACTCTCCTCTGTGACTTTCATCAAGACACTCTTTAGTTCTTTGTTTTCTGCCAAAAGTTCAATTCAGTCCAGTTGCTCAGTCGTGTTTGACTCTTTGCAACCCCATGAATCACAGCACGCCAGACCTCCCTGTCCATCACCAACTCCCGGAGTTCACTCAGACTCGCGTCCATTGAGTCAGTGATGCCATCCAGCCATCACATCCTCGGTCGTCCCCTTCTTCTCCTGCCCCTAATCCCTCCCAGCATCAGAGTCTTTTCCAATGAGTCAACTCTTCGCCTGAGGTGGCCAAAGTACTGGAGTTTCAGCTTTAGCATCAGTCCTTCCAAAGAAATCCCAGGGTTGATCTCCTTCAGAATGGACTGGTTGGATCTCCTTGTAGTCCAAGGGACTCTCAAGTCTTCTCCAACACCACAGTTCAAAAGCATCAATTCTTTGGTGCTCAGCCTTCTTCCCAGTCCAACTCTCACATCCATACATGACTACTGGAAAACCATAGCCTTGACTAGATGGACTTTAGTTGACAAAGTAATGTCTCTGCTTTTGAATATGCTATCTAGGTTGGTCATAAATTTTCTTCCAAGAAGTAAACATCTTTTGATTTCATGGCTGCAATCACCATCTGCAGTGATTTTGGAGCCCCCCAAAATAAAGTCTGATGCTGTTTCCACTCTTTCTCCATCTCTTTCCCATGAAGTGATGGGACCGGATGCCATGATCTTCGTTTTCTGAATGCTGAGCTTTAAGCCAACTTTTGCACTCTCCTCTTTTACTTTCATCAAGAGGCTTTTTAGTTCCTCTTCACTTTCTGCCGTAAGGGTGATGTCATCTGCATATCTAAGGTTATTGATATTTCTCCCAGCAATCTTGATTCCAGCTTGTGTTTCTTCCAGCCCAGCATTTCTCATGATGTACTTTGCATATAAGTTAAATAAGCAGGGTGACAATATGCAGCCTTGACGTACTCCTTTTCTTATTTAGAACCAGTCTGTTGTTCCATGTCCAGTTCTAACTGTTGCTTCCTGGGCTGCATACAGATTTCTCAAGAGGCAGGTTAGGTGGTCTGGTATTCCCATTTCTTTCAGAATTTTCCATAAGGGTGGTATCATCTGCATATCTGAGGTTATTGGTATTTCTCCCAGCAATCTTGATTCCAACTTGTGTTTCATCCAGCCTGGCATTTCTCATGAGGTGGCAATGGCACCCCACTCTGGTACTCTTGCCTGGAAAATCCCATGGGTGGAGGAGCCTGGTAGGCTGCAGTCCATGGGGTCGCTACGAGTCAGACACGACTGAGCGACTTCCCTTTCACTTTTCACTTTTATGCATTGGAGAAGGAAATGGCAACCCACTTCAGTGTTCTTGCCTGGAGAATCCCAGGGACGGGGGAGCCTGGTGGGCTGCCATCTATGGGGTTGCACAGAGTCGGAAACGACTGAAGCGACTTAGCAGCAGCAACTCTGTATATAAGTTAAATAAGCAGGGTGACAATATACAGCCTTGACGTACTCCTTTCCCTATTTGGAACCAGTCTGTTGTTCCATGTCCAGTTCTAATTGTGCTTCTTGACCTGAATACAGATTTTTCAGAAGGCAGGTCAGGTTGCTGGTATTCCCATCTCTTGAAGAGTTTTCCACAGTTTACTGTGATCCACAGAGTCAAAGGCTTTGGCATAGTCAATAAAGCAGAAGTAGATGTTTTTCTGGAACTCTCTAACTCTCTTCCTTTTCGGTGATCCAGTGGATGTTGGCAGTTTGATCTCTGGTTCCTCTGCCTTTTTAAAATCCAGTTTGAACATCTGGAAGTTCATGGTTCACATACTGTTGAAGCCTGGCTTGGAGAATTTTGAGCATTATTTTACTAGCGTGTGAGATGAGTGCAATTGTGCAGTAGTCTGAGAATTCTTTGGCATTGCCTTTCTTTGGGATTGGAATGAAAACTGAACTTTTCCAGTTCTGTGGCCACAGCTGAGTTTTTCAAAGTTGCTGGCATGTTGAGTGCAGCATTTTCACAATATCATCTTTTAGGATTTGAAATAGCTCTAATAAGAATGGTCTTTAAATATAGAAGGTTCTTCCACTTCAGCCATGCAGGTTCTTGTAAGAGTGTACACCATTCACCTCCCATGGAAAATGTCAAATGAGAAAACAAGGGTCAACTATGCAAATCACCTTTTTCCCTATATCAATGTTCTTCTATAAGATAATCTTATTTTTAAAGAAAATTTAAAACAGCCATTTATTTCAGAGGGACACATTTGTTTTCTGTGAATTTCGTTCATATGTCAATCATCAGGATGTTTCTTAGTCCCTTTAGAAAAATAGAAATGGTTTGTTTTGCTTGCTTACTTGTCAATTTTGTTGTAGTTTGTTTTCATTTAGGACTATAACTTTCTGGACTATCCATCTGAAAATTTTCAAAAAAATTTATCTGAGTCTGCAAAGTCTGATACCAAGGAGAAAAGTGTCAAGCAGAACTGAGTTGAATACTGATCTATTACTTAAGGTCCTGTGTTGCTTTAAGAGCATCACTTTGCTTTTTTAAACGTCATATTATTTTAAAATAGTTGTGATAATAGTGCGCATTGCTGTCGGAGAGATTCGAGTGAGATAATGCCTTTGCACAGTGTCTTGAGTTATTGTCAATGTACGATGCAAGTAGTTAGCATTTTAAGTTGACTTTATTCAGAGTCAAAAAGAACCCTGAAATAACTGTCCAGACATATTACCCCTGAATCAACCTGAAAATATGACACAATCAAAAATCCTTCTTTCTTAAATTAGTTGAACAATCGCCTTAATTATTTTTCTTTCTGTGGGCATCGTGTTTGTTTCTTACAACTTTGTAAGAACACTGGAGGGAGGGATTTTCAGTCACTCTGCTCAGTGTCTTCTCCTATTACGAACTATGTGTGTTTACAATTCTAATTGCATATTACTTTGAGGGCTAATTATATGTTGGAATCATTGTGTACTATTTGAGAATATAAATATATATTTGATTTTTGTTGCATTTAAATTCTTCTACCTTCCAAGAATACTTAGACTTTATAGTTATTTATATTTTTATACAGTTTTCATTTTATTTACTTTTAATCAGGATGGGCCAAATGAAAAGATCTTTAAAATAAGAGTTCAGGATTTTAATCCAGTTTAAGGCTTTCTTATTGATTTATTTTCCTTAAGTAAGCTATTTGGTCTCCTTTGCTTCCTGGCAAAGATCATGTGAATGACAGATACAATTCCTTTGTATACAAATCCATGTGAAAATTTGAAAAACAAACTAGTTAGTATGAACTTGTTTGATATTTTCACATATACCTTCCTAAGATGGACAGTAAAATTTTCTAGATAATTTTTTGAAATGCAATATTTGGTTGGGAAGAGTAGATCTAAGATAGGCTACATGAGTAATATTTGAACTTTTGAAAGAATAAAATAAAGCAATAACCTGGGAATGATAAACAGGAGGTTTTCTTAGACTGTAGGTTTTATAAGGCTGTAGTAATGGCGGCTCACTGAGAATAAATCCCCCAGCCGATGCAGGAGACCGGGGCTCAATGTAAAGAATCCCTCTGCCAATGCAGGAGACCCGGGCTCAATCCCTAGGTCAGGAAGATCTCCTGGAGAAGGGAATGACTCCAGTATTCTTGCCTGGGAAATCCCAAAGACAGAGGAGCCTGGTGGGCTACAGTTCATGGGCTTGCAGAAAACTGGACATAACTGAGCAACTAAACAACAGCGACAACAATGTCAGTTAATTTAAAATCAGTATCAAAGTATTTGGGAGTTTTGGCATAGCTTCCAACTGAGATTTTACAGATCACATATACATGAAAACCTTCTCACCATACAAAGCATAATAAAACTATGGTGTTTGCCATTACTTCTCAATTTTGTCTATTTCTCCCTATTTTCTGTTTTGTTCTTACTCCTGAGAACTATATGAAGACTTCCTGACTTAAGATCCACATTTTACTCAGTCAGTTCCTTATAAGTCTGCATCATACTACATATATGCTTTTATGTCATAATTTAGAGTTATATTATAAATAACTTGTCTTGAGAATTATTGCATACCATTTCCTCTGCAAATAATAAATTGTCATTTATTATACATATATATGTATATAATTATCATGATTTATAGCACTCAAAGTCTGGTGTGTAGGTGCCCAATAGATATGTGATGGATGCTGAAAAAAATGAAGTCAATAAAGAAAACAAGATTATAGTCAGTCATTAAATGTACATCCATTAAATTTTCTGGTGAGTGCTTAACATACATGACACATGGTCAAACACTGAAAATAAAATAAGTACAGCAGTGTCCCAGCTTTTTAGGAGCACATAGTTCAACAAAAGTTACATATGACCTGTAACTAAAGCTCAAAATATGTCCAAAGTAATATTGTCGTACAGAGGGAGAATAATGCCACTGTGGCTGGAGAATGGAAGAAGTCATTTTTTAATATTACTGTTACATGAGGTGCAGGCATACGGCACTATAATTCGCCACCTACGTACTCTGCAAGGCCATCACCGCCTCAAGACCAGTTACTATCCATCAGCATAAGGTTGACCCCGTTTACCTATTTTGCCCACCCTCAACTCACTTCCCCTTTGGTAACAACTATTCTGGTTTGGTTTTGTTGTTTTCTATCTAACAGATTAATTTTTTTAAACTGTGTTTGGTTTTTAGATGCCACATATGTGTGAAATCATGTTTGTCTTTCTCCACCTAACTTCATACAGCATGGTACCTTTGGGGTCCATCCATGTTGCTTCAAATGGCAGGATCTCATTCTTTTTTGTGGCTGAGTAGTAGTCCATTATATATATTTATCATTGGTTGAATTAATTGCTTTCAGTTTTTAATGCAAATTCATAGAGAGTCAAATAATATCTGTTGCTCTTAAAACAGTATGTCTGAAGCAGTGTAATATGGTGAAAGGACTACAGACTGGCTTGAGGGACCTTGTGTCTAATTTGTAATTTATATCATCCAAGTCTGCATTTCCTGAATATAATAATAAAGGCACCACTTTATAGAGTTTGGGGAAGTATTTAACAATAATCTCTAAAGTAGCTTGTACAGTCCATTTTACCTATTAAGTGTCAATCTAATTTTTATTTACATGGATTTAACTAAATGGTTTGATTCTATGTTATGGTTAGAATGACCACAGATTTAGCTGTATTTTAAAATATATATACTCTATCTTTAAAATGAAGCAGTGTAGTTATGTGAAATAATTTAAGCAAAGTAAAAGCAGAGACTATCTTTTGATGCCATTTCTGGTTTTGTTTGATATTAGTACAAAGGTTGCATTTCCACACATTTTTGGAAATAAATTGAAGTCATGGAACTCTAACAAGAATATATCAGCAATATTAAAAACACATTTGTGCTGATTAAAATAAAATAGTAAGTATGAAAACTAATAACTGATTCCAGAAAAGAGAAGACATAAGAATTATCTGGGTAAAAATACCTAAAAGAAGGGATAATAACATTTGAAAAAAGTATTAAGCAGAAGTTGATCTGAGTGATACACGTCTTTACTTTCTACCACCCACAGGGACAAAAGAATAAGATTGATTGCAATCAAGCTTGTCTTGTGAGACTGAGAAAGAGAAAGGAAGCGCTGGTGCTTACTGAACTGCTTCCCTCTTTGCAGGGAAATGATCGCATCTTCGTTGTTTTACAGATCTACTTACGGTTCTTGGACTATGAGATGCAGAATTCCAACGAATGCAAGAGGAACTTCGTGGCGGTGTATGACGGAAGCAGCTCGGTGGAGGACCTGAAAGCCAAGTTCTGCAGCACGGTGGCCAACGACGTGATGCTCCGCACGGGGCTCGGGGTCATCCGCATGTGGGCCGACGAGGGTAGCCGCAACAGCCGCTTCCAGATGCTGTTCACGTCCTTCCAAGAACGTAAGCGTCTCCGCTCTTCGCTGCTCCGCCTTCCAGTGGGTCGGAGGGTGCAGATCTCATGCACTGTGAATGGTGTTTCCTTCATGCAGCTTGAGCCTTAATACGTTGTTCAAACCGCTTAGATTCCCTTTCCTTCTCTTTGATCCAGAAACAGGAGAGTTACATATGACCTTTTGATTACTTACATCAGCAAATGCAGGGCTTCCCTGGCGACTCAGACGGTAAAGACTCTGCTTGCAATGCAGGAAACCCGGGTTGGATCCCTGGGTTGGGTAGATCCCCTGGAGTAGGAAATGGCAACCCACTCCAGTATTCTTGCCTGGAGTATCCCATGGACAAAGGAGCCTGGTGGGCTAAAATCCATGCGGTCGCAGAGTCAGACAGGACTTAGGGACTAACAGAGCAACGCAGTATCAACATATGCACTGTAGCCATACTTAAGACATTTCGCACTACTAAACTGGGGTATGATGAATTCCATTTGTCTGTGGGTTAGATCTTAGGAAGCCAGGGAACGGAGGCAGCAGTTTCCATTGATGTTTGAGTTTAAATCTTAAAAACTGTCATAAAAATATTTGGTAGGTTCTCTTTAGTAAGCTTCTCTTGCAGTCCCATTGATTTTAAATAGGTCCTTGACTGCAGAGTTCCAGGTAAACTAGACAAAGAGGAAGAATTGATTGGGAACAGCGTAAACAGAAAAAGTTCCAGAAAATAGTTTAAATGGCACAATGGATGATACCCAGAGTTATGGGCAAAAGCACAGCAATTTTAGAAAATCATGTTCTTACAAATAATGAGTCAGATGAATAGACATATATTTGGAATGTTCTTCAGAAACCCTGAGTAATTTATGCTTGATAAATGTATGCAAATGAAAAATAACCCAAGAAATTCAGCTTTAAGGAATCAGTACCTTGTCATTTGAAACTGTACGTTAAAAAAAGAAAAAGACAAAATGGTTTTGAAATGTCAAGGATTTCTCAAAGTTAGCTGCAGCAGCCACCATCTTTTTTTTTAATCCAAAAATGTTAAATGTCCTAGATGATTATTTTGCACCATGAATGAATGGTTGTGGCTTTAAATTGCTCTCTACTTACCCAGTTGGAGAATTCTATGGCACCAGAAGTAGGGAATGTCCCTCAGTCTTTTGAATCTTGATACCATCACAGAGTATGTTAAGTCTCCCATCCTGGATTATTGCAAATTTAAGCAGCAAGTTGTTATCTTGGTCTTCCTTTCAGGAATTGATCAAAATGTTAGAGCTAGTGCATCTTTATTTCAGCAAGGTATCTGGAGAAAAAAACCTCATTATTTTTTTACTTAGAATTTAAATCAATTCAGGCTAGAAGATAGCACATGTGGTGTTTTCATCAATGAGTACTCTTCTAAATCTAATCGATTGTGCCTTTGGTGAGGGTCAGATTATATCTTATTCAATATTTTTATCAGCCTTGGATAATCATAGACTAAGAACTTCTTTCTAGTTTAACATAAATGGGAGGTCTAGTTAATGCATTAAGTAATAAAGTTACTAAAATATTACAAAATGCAATTTTTATCAAAACTGCACCATAATTTAGTAAGGATAAATTACAAAATGTCTTCTTACGTTTCATATGTCAAGCAAAGGAACCCAGACTCCAGGATTTCTTTAAGATTTTATTTCATTTAAACTCAATAGGAGCCAATACTTTTAAATAATTGACAACAATATCTAATGTAGTCTTAGCTTGTGTTAACAAATGTGCAATAAGCAGCTCAGAGGAGACACGCTCACAGGAAGCTCCAGTGGTCAAAATGCAAATTGCGCAGCCTGTTCTTTTCTGAGTGTTATTCATGAGAGCAGAGTAATTAGCTAGGAGTGGCTGATCAGGATGCAGAAGTATTTAGAGTCAGGGGAAAAGGCTAAAGGAGAAGGTATCCCTATCCTAGAGATTCTTTTGTCCAAAATGTGACAGTTACCTTAAACTTGGGGGAGCGGTGGTATGGATTAATGTCTGAGAAGTAAGATTAATGTTAAATTAATTATATGAAGCGGTTTGACTGTGATTCAGGGAAAAGTGTCTAGCTCATAGAAAGTGTGATATTACAACATTGGATGAACTTCCACGGAGAATATATGAGAAATGGGTTCTCATCAAGTGTGAATGGTATAGGGCAAGTCTCTAGGCTGGACAGCGGGGAGGGAAGACGAAGCGCCTTTCAATTCAAAGGTGGAGATCCATGAGTCTTTAAAGTTCTTCTTATTTAAAGAATGATGGGATTGTATCATACTGTGTATGTGTCGTGCTTCCCAGATGGCACTAGAGGTGAACAACCCATCTGCCAGTGCTGGAGATGTAAGAGACGTGGGTTCAATCCCTGGGTCAGGAAGATCCCCTGGAGAAGGAAGTGGCAACCCACTCCAGTATTCTTGCCTGGAGAATCCCATGGACAGAGAAGCCTGGGGGCCTATAGTCCACAGGGCTGCAAAGAATAGGACACGAGTGAGCACGGCACACACATATGCAATAAAGATTAGAGATGTGAATCGGTGACCAGCCCTTTCTTACTCTAATAGTGAGAAAGCACCTTGATATTTTTCTTAGTTCCCACATTTCTTAGATGGTATCCCCAGTTCAGTGTTGAGAGGTGCTTTAGGGCATATTCAATAATATTCTAATGTCTGTCAAAATATCTTATATTAGGGCCATAAGATATTTTAGAGGTTAGATAAGAGCTTAGAAGTCATGTATTTCAATCCCAAACACTTTATGAATTCAAACAGAAAAAGAAAAGACCCAGGGAAGGTTAACTGACTTCCCCTGAATACCCTCAACCCCATGCTCAATGATTTGTTAACAGTACTGAGGCAAGAATGTAAGACCTGAACCCTGATATTGGCAGGTCTCCATGGATACCTTTGTCATCTTTAAGGAATGAGCAGAGCTTCCACTTTCTAAAGATGATGATGTTAAAAGCAGATCACACTTATGCATCACTCGTGAAACATTTGTCAGCATAGTTTTACATGCTTTACAAACTGAATTTTCATTCTTCTGTCTTACCTAATGCATCTTACATTTATGTTTCATGGTTACATTCTGTAATCATACATTGTACAGCATCGTACATTACCATAAACATCAGACTAATGTAGAATCATGACAAGGGGCTTCTGTTCTCAAAATATGAACCCAGGAATTAATGGATGCCAGTGGGAATATATTTTCAAATCATTTTTATTTTTGCATTTGAATCTGTTGTTGTTCGTTGTTTTTGTTCAGTTGCTAAATTGTGTCCAACTCTTTGCAACCTCATGGACTGCAGCACACTGGGCTTCCCTGTCCTTCACTATCTCTCAGGGTCTACTCAAACTCATGTCCATTGTGTCCGAATAAATCACAGAAAAGACAAAGGATGAGTGTGTAAGAGAGGTACAGAAATTCTTACTGTGAGTCATCAGACGTTGAGGTTTCCCATGCGCATTAGAGGCATTTTAAAAGTCTGGGTTAAATGCCAGCATTTGTAGCAACAACAAATATCGTCTAGTATAATGGGGGGACTATAAGATCACTGAATGGAGAAGTATTTACCTTCAACTGTGTCATGAGGAATAATGGGATGTCTTCACTGGATCGCTCCCATAAATAGCATACTGCTGCCCGCACTGTCTTGCTGACTGTTCAACTCAGCCTTTTCTCAGCTCTACCTGAGATGGCTACCTTGATTAATAGTATCACAATGCTGCTGGCTGCTGCTCAAAGACATTGGCTTCAGAGGAATAGTATCCAGACTTTACCCCACAGAGCAACTTTGAAACCTAGCAACTAGAGAAAAAAAAACCAGTATTATCACCGAAGAGGCACTGTCTTACTTGATTATAGTCTTTTTAATACTGGCATTTTGTGCTCAGATTACTCACAATCTCAGTCCACTCAAACAGTCCATCTAATGGAGATGAAAACACATACAGGTACCCAAAATAGATCTCAAATTTTAATATATTATTAATAACCTTGGATAATGTTCTCTAAGAAAGATGACTTATTTAAACTTTAAATGTATTCTGAAATGAAGAAGAAAATATATTAACCATTGTGACTAATTTGCTTTCTTGGGTCAAAAATCAACAAATAGGAGGAAAAAATCAGATGAGAAACACAAGTGAGGATAAAGAAGAACGAATCCAACTTGACATAAACGTAGAACACTTTGAATAATTCTTACAGTGATATTGAAAGTGTGTTATATTTTATTTTGGTAGCTCAATTTCAGATTGTCTGTAAGGAGAGAGTTTTACACATTTGCATCACTTTATATAAAGACATTGTCTTGCTCTGAATAATCATTCAGATTTTTAAAAAACTGATTAGAATTGGTGTAATTTCAACTTTGAGCATACTTATATATGAAAATATGTGATCAATTATGATAGAACTCTATGGTTAAGTATTTGATATGCATAATGGAGACATTAGTGAAGTATACCTCTTCACAGTGAGTCACAAGTCAGACTTTCTGAGCAGGTCTTTTTCTGTGTTCCAAGAATTTGCAGCAACTGGAATGAAAGAATACCCTGAGTACTATCTCATGGTGACTTCTCAAGCTCCACCTTCAATTGCTCTTCTACTCTTATTTAGACCACAATAAAATCTCAATCACTTAATTCTTGATTAATGTGCAGCATATTTCTGATAAAAACAGACATGCAACAAAAAAAGAGATGAAAAGAAAATTGTTCACTTTAAGGATATGGGAATAATGGTTACAATACTTTGCTAAAATGAGATTATATATTTAGTTTCATATCATTTTATGGCAAAAGACGATAGAATCTAAACTACAGGTTTATTTACAGCAAAGAGTTGACTCATTGGAAAAGACTGATGCTGGGAGGGATTGGGGGCAGAAGAAGGGGATGACAGAGGATGAGATGGCTGGATGGCATCACTGACTCGATGGACGTGAGTCTGAGTGAACTCCGGGAGATGGTGATGGACAGGGAGGCCTGGCGTGCTGCGATTCATGGGGTTGCAAAGAGTCGGACACAACTGAGCGACTGAACTGAACTGACTGATATATATATATATATATGTAGTAATTTTTAATTTCAATGAGGCGTTGAGTTGAAAGGTTCTGTGGAAGGCAGAATTCTGAGATGATCCAAAAGATTTCCACCTCTCAGTGTTTGTTGTTGGAAGGAAATGGCAACCCATTCCACTGTTCTTGCCTGGAGAATCCCAGGGACGGGGGAGCCTGGTGGGCTGCCGTCTATGGGGTCACATAGAGTCAAACACGACTGAAGTGACTTAGTAGCAGCAGCAGTCACTAAGTTGTGTCTGACTCTTTGTGACCTCATGGACTGCAGCACACCAGACTTCCCTGTCCTTAGCCATTTCATGGAGTTTGCTCAAATTCATGTCCATTGAGTCAGTGATGCCATCCAACCGTCTCATCTTCTGTCATCCTCTTCTCCTGCCTTCAGCCTTTCCCAGCATCAGGGTCTTTTCCAATGAGTTGACTCTTTGCATCAGGTGGCCAAAGTATTGGAGTCTTACAACCTTTCTCCTCTTGAGATAGGCAGAACCTGAGTAGCTTGAGATATGATTTTCTAATACATTATATGGTAGAAGTTATTTTGGAGATATAAATAAGATCCTTAGTCAGTTGATTTTGATCATCAAAAGGGAGACGTCTTCACCAATGTGTTAAGTACATGTCTTTCATCTCCTTGGTTAAATTCATTCCTAGGTTATCTTCTTCATTTTGATGTAATTGTAGATGAGATTGTTTTCTTAATGTCCCTTTTAGATAGTTTGTTATTGATATATAGAAGTGCACTGGATATCCTGTTTGGTCTAAGTATACACCACAAATATTGATAATAATCTTTTTTCCCTTTTGAAAGAAGTTTGAAAGTTCTAGTCCTTGACAAGGGTCCGGTTTTCTACTTCTTTGTGATCCTCCATTTATTTTGTTGTTCCTTCAGTAAACACAGAAGCACCAGGCACTGGTGGCACAAAGATGAATAAGAGGGTTGCTCCTCTCAAGGTGCAGCCTCACTCATTCAAACTGAATTCAAACATGTGACTCATTTCAGCAAGCATTCCCTTGTATCTGGAACTCTGTTCCTCCCACCACACACTTCCTCATATACTTCAGTATATCATCCACTTAAACCCTGCATTCTAAGAAACCAAATTCTCTTCTTGTATAGTTTTTTTTTTTTTTTTCCCTTCAGCTTTTGTTTATACTAGTAGGGTCCGTACTCTTGTGTCATGGTAATTGGTGATTATTTCACTGTTCAGTTTTATTACCCTATCCTGTCTTGTCTGGAACATGGTTTGGCCTGCCAGCTGCTAATCTTGTACCCAGTCTGCATTCTGTCCTAGGTAGTACAAATTCTCCATTTTATAATGCACAAGGAAATTACCATATCACCTCAATAAGCTAAATTTAATGGATCCTAAAATTAAAAAAAAAAAAGCATGTAGATTGTAATTTGATTATTACTATAAAAGTGCACAGAGCTCAGTAACACTCTGGAAAAATACACCAAAAAATTTTGATAGCAATCAAATCAAAACTGTAATATTTAATTTTCCCTCTAGGAAAGTCTAGGCCAAACACATTTACAAGTTTGGGTCATGTGCTGAGATCAAAAATCATTATCAGTTCAGTTCCGTACAGTCATTCAGTCATATCTTGACTCTTTGCGACCCCATGGACTACATACAGCACACCAGGCTTCCCTGTCCTGCACCAAATCCCAGGGCTTGTTCAAAGTCATGTCCATAGAGTCAGTGATGCCATCCAACCATCTCATCCTCTGTTGTCCCCTTCTCTTCCTGTCTTCAATCTTTCCCAGCATCAGGATCTTTTCCAATGAGTCAGTTCTTCGTATCGGGTGGTCAAAGTATTGGAGTTTCAGCTTAAGCATCAGTCCTTCCAATAAATATTCAGGACTGGTTTCCTTTAGGATGGACTGGTTTGAGGGGGACTCTAAATAGTCTTCTCCAACAGCACAATTCAAAAGCATCATTTCTTTGGCACTCAGCTTTCTTTATGGTTCACTACTGGAAAAACCATAGCTTTGACTAGACAGACCTTTGTCGGCATTATAGTCTATATGTATTTCATCAAGGAAAGAAAATTATAAGTGCTAGAGGGAGCAAATGACCAATTAGAAGGTAGACTAAAGTGTAAATTGACGTTGTCCTGATACAGATCTTCATTCATCACTGTGGTGAGTTTGTGTATTTTTAAAAGATTAAGACACGTAACCCAGTAATTCGTTGGTCTTTAAATTAACAGAATTGCAAGCCTGAGGCTATGGTCTCCATTGACGCTTGGCTTTAATTCTTATTTACTCCAAGTTCTGGCCTTCCCTGGATGCTCAGTGGTAAAAACCTGCTTGCCAGTGTAGGAGACACAGGAGACTTGGGTTCTATCCCTGAGTCAGGAAGATCTCCTGGAGAAGGAAATGGCAACCGTCTCCAATTCTTGCCTGGGAAATCCCATGGACAGGGGGAGCCTGGCAGGCTACCGTCCAAAGATTGGCAAAGAGTTGGTTGTGACTGAGTGACTAAACAACAATACGGAAAGTCCTCCTTTGGGGAGTTGGTATGTTCAATAATGAAAACAAATATGCATTAATGTCTTTTGTTGTAGACATGCGGTCATCACCTATGAAAACAAGCCCTGGTCCCTACGCCCAAGTCCTAGTAATAATCCGAGTGCAGACCCCAGAGAAATAAAATATCCTAGTTATTGTAAGTAGAGTGATATCTAATTGCACACAGTGCACAAATCATCAGGTGCTTGACCCAGTGCAGACATAATCGCATATAAAACTGTGTAATGATTTCTTGGCATCAAATCGAATGGATAAATCATGAAGTGGTCAGTGCCCTCTGTGAGGAAGGAAGTGGTCTCTATCCATGCAGTATAATATTCTCATGAAGATGCTTCTCTTTTTGTAATAGCATATGCACTTTTAGAGGAAACATTTGGGGATCTAATAAATGTGAGTGGTATTAGATTGTGGATAGAACTTCTTGTATTAGAAAAGAAAAGATTAAACTATAGCTTAATAAAAATACTGGATATCTTGACTGATAACTAAGTCACATTGGAACATAAAGTTTTGGAAGCAGATATTGATTTTTCAAAAAAAAATATGAAGATGATAAAAGAGATGAAGAGAAGATGCACAAATCTATTTCTGGCCTCAAATCTAGTCTGCATTTTTCAAGTAAAATGGCATTTCCTCTAATGGCATAGCCTAAGATACATTTCATGTTTAAAGAATGGTGGCAGGGAAATTATTCCATTCATTTTGGGCAAAACAAAACGTTTGTCTTAGGAGGCAATTCTAATGGCTATATATATGTGTGTGTATGTATGTATGCTTGCATTCCTGTTCTTTTTCTATAATTCTGATCTCACCATTAAAAATCATACTTAGCAGCAAGTTACACATTTTTTAATATAGTTTTTGAGTCCTGAACGCTGACTCAGATGCTTACTGATAATTGGGATCTCTGATGTTTTAGACATTTTCTTCCATCAAATGCATAAGAAAAATTTAGCTATTCCTTAGAAATTAAAAGCATTGTTAGAATTTAATGAGAAGACGGCACTTCATATCCATTTTACTACTTAAAGGAGTTTTGCTCTGATATCTAGTTAGCAAGTATTTAAGGACCTACAATATAGAACCTGTTGTTCTGAGCCCCAGTGATAAGGCAGTGAGGAGAACAAGTCCCTTGCTTCTCATTCTTATAAAAGGAAGCTAATGATGTGGAGTGAGTTAATTTAAAAAGATAAACCCTGTTAAGAATTGTGGAAAAACACAATATGAGGTAACGTGCCTGTGAATGATGTGGACATGAGTGCCCTGGGTGGTTTGGGCAACCCTGGAGCTTAGGAAGAAGCTGGGTAAGACCTGGGGTAAGGAAAAGGAGTTTCCCAGGTGGCTCGGTAGGAAAGAATCTGCCGGCAATGCAGGAGACACAAGTTCAGTCCATCAGTTGGGAAGATCCCCTAGAGGAGCAAGCGTCAACCCACTCCAGTATTCTTGCCTAGAAATCCTATGGACAGAGGAGCCTGGCGGGCTACCATCCATGGGGTACCAAAGAGTCAGAGACAGTTTAGAGACTAAGCACACATCCGCGTGCTGGAAGAAACCCCAAAACACACAGTTGGTGCTAAGGAGTTTGGGATTTTATCTCACTTTACTGGGAAGGTTTTGGAGTGTTTTAAAAGGGAGTGATGCTTCCTAAGGCCCACTTGACTTCACATTCCAGAATGTCTGGTTCTAGGTGAGTGATCACACCATCGTGATTATCTGGGTCGTGAAGATCATTTTTGTATAGTTCTGTGTATTCTTGCCCCCTCTTCTTAATATCTTCTGCTTCTGTTAGGTCCAAAACATTTCTGTCCTTTATTGTGCCCATCTTTGCAAGAAATGTTCCCTTGGTATCTCTAATTTTCTTGAAGAGATCTCTAGTCTTTCACATTCTATTGTTTTCCTCTATTTCTTTGCATTGAACCCTGAGGAAGGCTTTCTTATCCTCCTTGCTAGTCTTTGAAACTCTGCATTCAAAGGGGTATATCTTTCCTTTTCTCCTTTGCCTTTAGCTTATCTGCTTTACTCAGCTGTTTGTAAGGTCTTGTCAGACAACCACTTTGCCTTTTTGCATTTCTTTTCTTGGGAATGGTCTTGATCATTGCCTTCTGTACAGTGTCATGAACCTCTGTCCATAGTTCTTCAGGCACTCTATCAGATCTACGCCCTTAAATCTATTTCTCACTTCCACTGTGTCATCATAAGGGATTTGATTTACGTCATACCTGAATGGTCTAGTGGTTTTCCTTACTTTCTTCAGTTTAAGTCTGAATTTGGAAATCAGGAGTTCATGATCTGAGCCACAGTCAGCTCTGGTCTTGCTTTTGTTGACTGTATAGAGCTTCTCCATCTTTGGCTGCAAAGAATATAATCAGTCTGATTTCAGTATTGACCATCTGGTGATGTCCATGTGTAGAGTCTTCTCTTGTGTTGTTGGAAGAGGGTGTTTGCTCTGACCAGTGTGTTCTCTTGGCAAAACTCTGTTAGCCTTTGCCCTGCTTCATTCTGTATTCCAAGGCCAAATTTGCCTGTTACTCCAGGGAGCTCTTGACTTCCTACTTTTGTATTCCAGTCCCCTATGATGAGAAGGTAATCTTTTGGGGTGTTAGTTCTAGAAGGTCTTGTAGGTTTTCATAAAACCATTCAACTTCAGCTTCTTCAGCATTACTGGTCAGGGCATAGACTTTGATTACTGTGATATCAAATGGTTAGCTTTGGAAACAAACAGAGATCATTCTGTCATTTTTGAGATTGCATCCAAGTACTACATTTTGGACTCTTTTGTTTACTATGATGGCTACACCATTTCTTCTAAGGGATTCTTGCCCACAGTAGTAGATATAATGGTCATCTGAGTTAAATGCACCCATTCCAGTCCGTTTTAGTTCACTGATTTCTGAAATGTCATTGTCCATTCTTGCCATCTCCTGTTTGACCACCTCCAATTTGCCTTGATTCATGGACATAACATTCTAGGTTCCTATGCAATATTGCTCTTTATAGCATCAGACTTTACTTCTATCACACATCACATCCATAACTGGGTGTTGTTTTGCTTTGGCTCCATCTCTTCATTCTTTCTGGAGTTATTTCTCCACTGATCTCCAGTATCATATTGGGCACCTACTGAACTGGGGGAGTTCATCTTTCAGTGTCAACCTTTGTGCTTTTTCATGCTGTGGCTAGTGGAGGTGATAGAATTCAAGTTGAGATATTTCAAATCCTAAAAAATGATGCTGTGAAAGTGCTGCACTCAGTATGCCAGCAAATCTGGAAAAGTCAGCAGTGGCCGCAGGACTGGAAAAGGTCAGTTTTCATTCCAATCCCAAAGAAAGGTAATGCCAAAGAATGCTCAAACTACCGCACAATTGCACTCATCTCACACGCTAGCCAAGTAATGCTGAAAATTCTTCAAGCCAGGCTTCAACAGTATGTGAACCATGAACTTCCAGATGTTCAAGCTGGATTTAGAAAAGGAAGAGGAACCAGAAATCAAATTCCCGATATCCGCTGGATCATCAGAAAAGCAAGAGAGTTCCAGAAAAACATCTACTTCTGCTTTATTGATTATGCCAAATCCTTTGACTATCTGGATCACAATGAACTGTGGAAAATTCTGAAAGAGATGGGACTACCAGGCCACCTGACCTGCCTCCTGAGAAATTTGTATGCAGGTCAAGAAGCAACAGTTAGAACTGGACATGGAACAATAGACTGGTTCCAAATTGGGAAAGGAGTACGTCAAGGCTGTAGATTGTCACCCTGCTTATTTAACTTATATGCAGAGTACATCATGAGAAATGCCAGGCTGGATGAAGCACAGGCTGGAATCAAGATTGCCAGGAGAAATATCAATAACCTCAGATATGCAGATGACTCCACCCTTATGGCAGAAAGTGAAGAACTAAAGAGCCTCTTGATGAACATGAAAGAGGAGAGTGAACAAGTTGGCTTTAAACTCAACATTCACAAAACAAAGATCATGGCATCTGGTCCCATCACTTCATGGCAAATAGATGGGAAAACAATGGAAACAGACTTCATTGTTTTGGGTTCCAAAATCACTGGAGATGGTGACTGCAGCCATGAAATTAAAAGACACTTATCCTTGGAAGAAAAACTATAACCTACCTAGACAGCATATTCAAAAGCAGAGACATTTCTTTGCCAACAAAGGTCTGTCTAGTCAAAGCTATGGTTTTTCCAGTAGTCATGTATGGATGTGAGAGTTGGACTGTGAAGAAGGCTGAGCACTGAAGAATTGATGCTTTTGAACTGTGGTGTTGGAGAAGACTCTTGAGAGTTCCTTGGACTGCAAAGAGATCAATCCAGTTCATCCTAAAGGAAATCAGTCCTGAATATTCATTGGAAGGACTGATGCTTAAGCTGAAACTGCTACCTCATGGAAGAACCAACTCCTTGGAAAAGACTCTGATGCTGGGAAAGATTGAAGGCAGGAGGAGAAGGAGACAACAGAGGATGAGAAGGATGGATGGCATCACTGACTCTATGGACAAGAGTTTGAGTAAGCTCTGGGATTTGGTAATGGACAGGGAAGCCTGGCGTGCTGCAGTCCATGGGGTCTCAAATAGTCGGACATGACTGAGCAACTGAACTGAACTGAACTGAAAAAGGAGTGAACCTCCACCTGATTTACACTTAAATGTCCAAGGGTTCTCTGTTCGCTGTCTCCATGGATCCATGTAGGAGACCATCAGTGAAAGATGATTCTGTCATACCAGTGGAGACATTACTGGAGCTGAGAGAGAGCTGGCAGACCTACAGGACAGTTTGTTGAGGGCATCAGGGCAGAGAGGATCCAAATATGACCCTAAAACTTTAGCCTGGAGCTGAGGAGGTGCCATTATTCACGTCAGCAGGGTGTGTGAAGGCAGAATTGAGGCAGGGAGTGATTAACAGGAGTGGGGTGGTAATGTGTTCTGTGAGCTCATCCAGCCGTGTACAATTTGAGAAGGTAATTAAGATGCAAAGTGGGAAAGTTACCTGGAGTCTGGATGCACAAAATAATACAAGTCAGAAGAATGAGCCCCTGAGAATGAAGGCAAATTCAGGCTCTTTGGAGAAGAAAATTGCAGCCCACTGCAGTATTCTTGCCTGGAAAATTTCATGGACAGAGGAGCCTGGTGGGCTATAGTTCATGGGATCGCAAAGAGTCAGACACGACTGAGTGACTAACACACACCCAAACCCAGATACTCATTTAAGTCTTGGAGACAGAGAGCTTTGGGTGAAGTAGGTGAGCAGTTTTACTGCTCTGCCAGGCAAGGGGGCCACAGCAGGCTACTGCCTTCAAAATGTGTCCTGACCTGGAGGGGGAAATGAGGAGTTTGATTCAAAAAGGGTGTGATCAGCTCATGAACATTGTTCTAGTGGGCTGGTGAGGAGTTAAGTGAATATCAGCATCATCAACCTTCAGTTCCAATCAGTCTGGAGTAGACATGCTGGTAGGCATCGAGGCATCCTGCTGTTAATTTCTCCCACCTGGTGGGGGTTTTAGTATCTGGGAAACAGCTCAGAGATACTGCTAAGTATATCCCAGGAGGGGGAACCTGGACTCTGCCCCTAGGTTGCCCCATTGTTTCTTCTGACTGTTCCTTTCTTCCCTAATTAGCATCTGTTTAAACCTGCTCCTGGGAACTCAGGGAAGGTCCTGGAGGCTGAATGGAACCTGTTTCCTATAATCCAAAAATGGGGGACTGTAAACCCCAATCAGTTTTTAGATGATAAAATGATTTTTTTGAGTTAGTTTTTTTTTTTTTTTAAGTTATTTATTTATTTTTGGCTATGCAGGATCTTTGTTACCTCTGTGGCTTTTCTCTAGTTGTGGCTGGTTGTTCAGTCGCAAGTCGTGTCCAACTCTTTGTGACCCAAAAGACCCTCTAGGATCCTCTGTCCATGAGGTTCTCCTGGCAAGAATACTGGAGTGGGTTCTCTGCATCCTCTAAGGACACAATTTGCATTCTCATAGTCATTTACATTACCAGCGGCATTCCATGACTTAGCTCAGAGACACTGGAATGAAACGTGGAGGTTGTAGCAAAGGGCACACTGAATAGGAAATTTTTTTTTGGTGGGGGGAGGCGACTTCAGTTTTTCCCACCAGGAAAAAGGGGAAGAGATATTCCCACTAGAGGAAATCCACCCCACCAAAAAAAAAAAAAAAAAACAAAACCATTTTCTGCACGCTTCTCATTGCGGTGACTTCTCTTTCTGCAAGCACAGGCCTAACAGCACAGGCTTGATAATTGTGGCGTGTGAGCTTAATTGCTCCTTGCATGTGGGATCTTCCTGGATCAGGGACCGAACCTCCTGCACTGGCAGGTGGATTCTTTACCACTGAGCCACCAGGGAAACCCGAGATGATAAAAATAATTTTTAAAGAAAAATAGGATCAAGCATCACTTATATTTCCAAATTTTCTTGATGAAATACAATGTAATTTTGATTTTGAACTGATCTACTGAATGATAGGTTTATTAACCAGAAAGCACAGGTATTTGAAATATCAATGTTTCAGAGAGGTATCTGACAGTTTTTATTTCCATTTTGTTTTAATATTCTCTGAGTCGTATTTAGTGGATTTCTGGGCTTGAAAAGAAATGTAGTGGGTGAAGAAAGAAATAACCTGAATAGATTGAACTTTAGTGTTGGTGCATTAACCAACAGTTATGAATTAAATATCTTCAGGTTGTGCTAGTGGTAAAGAACCTGCCTGCCAATGCAGGAGGCATAAAAGATGTGGGCTCAGTCCCTGCATCTGGGAAGATGCCCTGGAGAAGCAAATGGCAACCCACTCCAGTGTTCTTGCCTGGAGAATCTCATGGACAGAGGAGTCTGGTGGGCTACAGTCCATGGGGTCTCAAAGAATTGGAAACAACTGAAGTGACTTAGCATGCACCTAATTACAGAATTGGAACAGTACTCAAAGCATGTGACATGATACTGAAAAATGATGATAGATCTATGATTAACAATATAAAATATATGTTTTGTGATTATCATATTTTTAAATAAGTTTAATTTTGGGTGTTTGACTACCCTTCTTCCTCTTGTCCTCTTTTACCTAATTCAAATATGCCAAAAAATTCATTTTGTTGTCTCCTGATCAAGTTTTTATTCCTTAACAATCAGCCATGTATATAGATGTAAAGGTTATTTGTCTCAGATGCATTCATAATATAAGCATCTGGAAGGATTGAATCCCTATTTCACCAAAAAATGGTAAATGCTTGCCACCTAATGGTAAGAATGGGAACATGAGAGGATTTTAAAATATCAACAAAAAATAATTTCCAAAAGAAAGAAACGAATTCAGTGAAATATGTAGTTCATTATCTTTGAATATAATAAAATATTAATATTATTTGAAAGCTACTCTTTTACTTCTTAAAATTTGAAAGATAAAATAGACTTGTTTGGATTAACATTTGACTTTTTTTCATGAAAAATCATCAGATTTTCAATCATAAAAGTAATTATTTGTGTGTATATGTATATATGAAAAAGTTTCCCAGCAAAATCCAAATATAATTTATAAATATCCTAGAGGTAGTCATTGCTAGCATTTTAGCTTAATATTTCCAGTAAAGGTTTTCATATATATATATATTTGCATGTGAGACTATAATTTAAAACAATTTGTATCCTTATTTTCCACCCAACTTTATACCTCAGTAGTTTCCCTACTACTCCATGACATCTTAAGAATTAACAATCCTACCACTATAATGATTTTTGAACATTGGAGCAACACTTGCCAAACTTTTGTTTTTGAGTTTGTGTGTGTGTGTGTTGTCTCTTAAGAGGTATACAAATAAAATTGGAGATAGTTGGATTAAACACAGTTAAACATACACTTTTTCAGCAGGGTAACGCTAGGAGGTCATCTTGGCATATGGGGCTGTGGTGGATCCTAAAACCAGCGAAACCAGGGTCTCACATGCAGCCACCACCAGCAGCTAGCAGCAGCTAGCATGCAGCTGGCCGTAAGTCAGTCACATAGCTTCATTTGCCTTGAACGTCAAGAAGGAGCATGTTGTCTGCAGGTAACAGAATATATGGGGCTTCCTTGGTAGCTCAGTGGTAGAAAATCCTCCTGCCAATGCAGGAGACTGCTGTTTGACCCCTAGATCAAGAAGATGCCCTGGAGAAGGAAATGGCAACCCACTCCAATATTCTTGCCTGGGAAATCTCATGGACAGAGGAGCCTGGCAGGCTACAGTCCATGAGATCGCAAAAGAGTCAGACACAATTTAGCGACTAAACAACAACCACCTGCCTCCCTGTTCTGTAGATGTGGTAACTGAGTGAGTATTGTTGAAAAAAGCGATCTCTCCTTAGGGATTATCACTCCTTAAGTCTGAGTTGCTGCTCTACCCTCTGTAGTGTTTGCTGCTGCTGCTAAGTTGCTTCAGTCATGTCCGACGACTCTGTGCGACCCGATAGACAGCAGCCTACCAGGCTCCCCCGTCCCTGGGATTCTCTAGGCAAGAACACCAGAGTGGGTTGCCATTTCCTTCTCCAATGCATGAAAGGGAAAAGGGAAAGTGAAGTAGCTCAGTCGTGTCCAACTCGTGGCGACCCCATGAACTGCAGCCTACCAGGCTCCTCCATCCATGGGATTTTCCAGGCAAGAGTACTGGAGTGGGGTGCCATTGCCTTCTCCTCTGTAGAGTTTAGTACTCTACAATCCCAGGACCAAGTGCCCGAAGAAGCACTCTCTAAGCTTCAAGTTCATGGACAATTAACCTGGTCCAAAAAGGGTGCTTTACACAAACGTCTTTATCTGTCCATGCAGGAGAGAAGAGAAAACAGTTTGGAAAGACTCAGCATTAAAATATCCACTTTCTATATCTAGAAATATCATTCTATGAATGATTAAATCCAGAGCACTGCTGTGCTTACACAGAAGGCATCTTTTGGCTCATGGAATATTTCAGTATATTCAGTTTCTGTTTGTTCTCAAAAGAAATACTTAGGGTTAGATTGGATGATAAAATGGTGATGTTGATAAATCCTTCTGATGAAGCACAATCGCTACACTCATTATGTCTAAATATGCTTTTAAATAATTCAGACACCAGATGCAATGCAAATCCTCTCTTCTAGGTACTTGGGTTTTAACACCAATATGAGGCTATGTTTGCTATTCTGAAAGCGACAGAAGACCTAGTCCCAGAAATAGTATATTTCTGATCATAGGAACTGCCTTTGTGAAATACTTTGAATTTTGAGGGTTACTTTATTAGCTGCATTATGTTCCGAGGGAGTGTGTAATTTCCTCGATTCTGTCTCACTGCAGCAAAAATTTGAAGCAACAGGTGAATCAGTGTTACAGCTCAGTTTTATTTAGAAAGCAAAGGAAAATACATCCTCAGGCCATGAGGGCAGGCCGACCCAAAACATGCGAAGAAAAGCCCCTGGCTCAATTTTGGCTCCTCTTTTTCTCCTCCCTCTGAGCCTGACCTGTATGAACTGGGCTAGCCAGGAGGGCTGTTTGTTCTACCTGAGGTCCTCACTTTGGTCCTCAGATCTTCCTTTGTTCTATTTTTGCGGGCTTTTCCCTTATTTGTGTTCCATTTTGGACTCCTTTTTCCTATTCTAACTACTTAACATTCCCCCCTCAAGAGATAGGAGGCCCAATTCTTTGGGAATAGGTGCATCAAGGTCTCTCTGGCTACTTCCTGCTGAACTGGATGGCAAACATCATTGGACCTCTCCCTCTTGCTAGTCTCAATCCTCAGAGTCCTTATAGTGGTGTCCATCTAAGGGTGAGTGATATTTTCCGTGGTCAGCTGTAGTTTTATATGTCCTTGTTAAACTGGTGCTGCGCGTTGTAGCCTTTTGGCCTGGACAGAGACAAAATGGGTTAGATGATTGATGATATATGGAGCAATCATAAGCAGCATCAATATGGTGATAACAAGGATTAGTAAGGGGGCATTAACCAACTCCAAATTCCCTCCACACCAGGAGAAGGATCCCCAAAAAAGAGACTGTGGCCACCCCCAAGAACTCTCCAGCTTGTTCTCTGAGGTCCTGTAGGATCTAGAATGTTTTTCTTGAGGACTGTGAGACTGTCTTTAACTTAACTGGAGGTATTTACCCACAAACAACACATCTCATTCAAGATGGCTCAAGTCCCTCCTTCTTCAGGGATCAGGAGATCTGTCTCCTGTCTATTATGGAGTACAACCCCTGCCAAGCTGTGTTGGCTCTTTAGAGCTGTCCTGAGAAATCTTACCCCCAGAAGCTTAATTTTGGGGGTGTTCATTATAATGGCACTCATTTGTCGTTCTGAATAGGTATCTGAGATCTCCCAGTGGCTCACAGGTAAACTGAGAGCTCTCTTCCATTTTTCTCCATGGCTTGACTCATGAGTAGTGAATCCAGGAGTTGTGTCCTGGAACCTTGACTGCTGTGAGGGTAGAAAGTATTATAGGGTAGGGGCCCTTCCATGTGGGCTGGAGTGGAGCCTTTGGGGACCCATCTTTCCAGATTTTAATTAGGACTTGAGTCCCTGGGGCATATAATGGAGGCTCTTTAGAATCTTTAGGGTGCTGGCTGACATCCCACAAGCATATAAATTGTTGGAATTGTCCAACGGCCATGGTATAAGACCAGAGGATCTGAGCCTCTGGATCTAAGAAGAAGTCATTGGCATAAAAAAAGGTCTCCCATGTAGCATCTCATAAGGACTAAGACCAACTTGTTCCTTAGGGGCAATCCAGGTGTGGAAGAGAGCTATCGGTAAAGCCTCCTTCCATCCCAGGGAGGTCTCCCCAGTTATCTTTTTTATCCCTTATTTTAAGAACTGGTTGGCTCTTTCTACTTTTCCTGAATACTGAGGCTTCCAGGCAAAATGGAAATAATAAGTAATGCCCAATGCTTTAGAGTGGAGAAAGCAATGGCACCCCACTCCAGTACTCTTGCCTGGAAAATCCTATGGATGGAGGAGCCTGGAAGGCTGCAGTCCATGGGGTCGCTGAGGGTCGGACATGACTGAGCAACTTCACTTTCACTTTTCACTTTCATGCATTGGAGAAGGAAATGGCAACCCACTCCAGTGCTCTTGCCTGGAGAACCCTAGGGACGAGGGAGCCTGGTGGGCTGCTGTCTATGGGGTCGCACAGAGTTGGACACGACTGAAGCGACTTAGCAACAGTAGCAGCAGCAATGCTTTACAGACCCCTTGGGTGATCTTAGAACTAAATGATGTCCCATTGTCACTTTGTAATGACCCAGGCAGACCAAATCTTGTAATGATTTCATGGAGCATTTTTTTTTTTTCTTTTTACCACCTCCTCAGGCTTCTCAGTCCAGGTGGGAAAACCTTCAATCCATCCTGTGAATGTATCTATCATGACTAATAGGTATTTATACCCTTAAGAAACTGGCATCTGGGTGAAGTTCATCAGCCAGCCCTCTCCTAGGTAGGCCTCACATCACTGGATGGGCTGGGCTAGCTGGGGTTTTTGAGCTCCTCAGGGGTTGTTTCATTGGCAAGTGGGACAAGAAGAAACCACTTGCCTTATAGTTGTTTGGAGGCCTGTTCCTCTGAAGGACCTTTGTGGTAATCTTTGGAGTGCCTTCTCCCCTAAATGAGTGGTGGCATGTAAGGAGTTAGCCAACTTCTATTGGAGGGTCCAGGCAGAAAAAGGAGTCCTTCCTTTTGGAACCACCCCATATGATCCTCTTGAAGGCCCTCGCTCTTAGCTTTAAGAGTCTCACCTTCAGTATATGATGGAGTTTCTGGTAAATTAGTCTGTGGAACTAAGGTGACAACCCCTATTAGGTCATTGTTCTGTAATACTGCTCTCCTAGCTGCCTGATCAGCTGCTTGGTTCCCTCGTGCCATTTCCATGCTCCCTTTTTGGTGTCCTTTACAGTGGGAGACTGAAACCTCAGTGGGTGGATGAACTGCCTCTAAGAGCCTGAGGATTTGATCACCATATTTGATTGGGGATAATTGGGTGGTCAAGTGGCCTCTTTCTTTCCAAATAGCTTCATGTGCATGTAGCACCAGAAAGGCATACATGGAGTCAGTATAAATGGCTACTCTTTTTCCTTTTCCCAGCTCTAAAGCTCAAGTCAGGGCCATGAGCTCAGCTAATTGGGCTGAAGTACCTGGGGCAAAGGCTTAGCCTCTGTGGTCTCAAAATTAGAGACTACTGCATACCTGGCTCTTCTTTTTCCATCTAAGACAAAGCTGCTTCCATCAGTGTACCAGATTTCCTCAGGATTGGTCAGAGGATCTTCTGACAATCCCTCTCGGGGTTTTGTCCAGTGGCCCAAGGTTTCTAGGCAACAGTGAAAGGGGAAAGAGCCCTCAGCAGTAGGCAGGAGGGTGGCTGGGTTGAAAACCTCACAAGTGGATATAGTGAGACCTGGATTTTCCATCAGCTGTACTTGATATCTGAGGCTCCTTTGATCAGACATCCATAAATGGCCTCTGCCATTCAGGAGTTGTTTCACTTGGTGGCTGGTAAAAATAGTTAGTTTGCCCCCAGAAGAGAATTTTAAAGTATCTTCTATCAGGACTGCAATTGCTGCAAGATTTCAAAGGCAAGGAAATCTCTCTTCCCAATAAGGGAGTAAGACACTCAAGGACCAAGAAACTGATGGGAAAATAGTTGTCCATCCCAGCAACAAAGAAGTGCTCAGGTAAATCTTTCTGTAATTGTTTTTTCCTGTAGCACTCAAAATGGTACAGGTTTGCACTGAGAAGGCTGTGAAGATGGAGGTCAGGACAGAGTAGGTAGCCCCTGTGTCAACCAAGAAATTCTTGGATCTACCTGCCACATCCAGTTGCACTTTTGGTTCCAGCCCTGTTGATGATTATCTGTGACAGGTGGGCTGGCTGGAATGGGCTGCTTCAGTCCTCTTGAACCATCATGAGGGAAGGCTTGGCATTTGACCTTGAGAGTCTTGAGTCCTGAGGCCAGAGTGCCGCCCAGTGTCCCAATTGATGGCATTTGTAGCAAGCCGTTTTATGAGACTTGTCATGGTTTTGACACTCTTTGGCCCAATGTCTCACCTGTCTACAGATTAGGTGTTTGCCCTGTGCCTTGTCCTTCAAGGACTCGGGGTTTGCCATAGGGCTTCCCTGGAGGGTGGCCAGCATCTAGGCATGCCTTGTCTCTTTCCTTCTCTCTCTCTTCTGGGGCTTGGCCTCTCTCTCTTGTTCTCTGTTATAAAAAGTATTGGTGGCTATCTGGACCATCTCATCTGAAGAGGCAGCAGGGTCCTGCTACTGGAGCTGTTGTAACTTTATCCTGATACCTGATGCACATAGGGACAGGAATATGTCCTTTAAAATCACCTGTCCCTTGTAAGAGTCTAAGTCCAGATGGATAAACTTTTGGAGGGCCTCTTCTAGACTTTCCAGAAAAGCAATGGGGTTCTCATTGGACTCCTCAGTTATCGCTGAGACCAGGCATGGTCCCAACTAATAGGCCTTCTTCTATTTCCATAAGTGGACTTCCTTAGCGGTGAGTCTTTCTGAAGCTTATCTGCCAGGGTCCAGCCCCGGTGGATCCAGGGTAGTTTGAAGGGTGAACAGCGTAGGCAAGGAAAAACTTATTTATATATTTAATTAGAAATATAAGATTAGATTAGGAAGAAATAGTGTAGTAGGAAAATTAAGTGGAGAAAAGAGGCTGAATAACTTGGTTTACGTGGAAAGCCAATAAAACTTCGAGACAAGAAGTTTGCACCATCTACGTTAGGCCATCAGCGTCCGTTTGAATATCGGAGGGTGCCCCGCCTTGGGCTCCCTCTCTTATGGATCTTAGAAGCCAGGGCAAATAAGTAGACATGGCGAGCCTCCACGCCCCAGATGGGAACTCAGCCAGAAATTAGACTAAAGAGAAGACACGGGGGAAACCAGTCCAGTGACTGGCACGGCCTCTATTGTCTTTTAGGCCTTTTATACCTTTTTGATTGTACATAGAGATCAATGGGTAATACAAAATTATGAAGCATCAGCAGCCCTGACTCTTATCAAAACCAGGCTTTCTTTCTGTAGACCTAGTTGTATACACAAGTCTTAGGTGATTTACATCATCTTCTGGCCAGAGGGCCAACTGACATTTTACGGCCCTTTTCTGATAAGGATTTGTCAACCAGAAGACTTATTTATGTTGTTCTTCCCAAAGTCTGGTGCCACTCTCAGAAAGCACTAAATAAAGTTACATTCTTACATAGCAAGGACACAAGAGGAGTGCAGTGATATATAACAGAGAAAAGTAAGTAACTCAAAAGTCTAGTGTTGCTAATATCAAAACTACTATATTCCTGTTTCTATACCCCAATTACATTGATTAATATCTTTCAGGTGCCTAAAAGATAAAGAATATGGAGGCCTGGCAGCAGTCATTGAGTCAACAGTGAAAACCTGTCACCAATATGATTTTTAGCTCTTTAGAAAAGGCTCTGTATCTTTAAGATGCTTTAAGCTTTGTGCCTCTCGAGGTTGGGGGGCTGTATGCAATTCACAAATTGTAAAATGTCCGGGGAAACCTGTTAGGCAAGTTAGAGAGCCATCAAGGGTTTGAGCTGATGCAGGAGACTGAAGCCCTGAATTAACTTTTTGCCAGAGAATAGTGGTGGTGTGCAGGCAGATTCTGGTTTTTTGGGGGTAGATGTTCAGGAAAACTCAGGGGAACCCCTGAAGCTAGATCACACCTTTGCGTTTTGTCTGGCTTCTTTCCTCATGACCATTGCCACGGGCGGGATTCCTCACGCTGGCTCCCGGCACTTATCCTACCCAGTATTGCTGCAGCCTGAGAGCTGGGCATCCTAAGTCAAGGTGCAGATCCCCAAGCAGGTTGAGGCATGTCAGCCTCCCAGGGGTCAGATCCCTAGGCAGGTCGAGGCAGGTTGACCTCCTGGGATCCCCAGGCTAGAGTTGGGCATCTTGAAGGTCTCTAGTACTATCAGTGCTGGGAAGGATTAAGGGGTTGTAATCTTAACTCTATGCTGGTTTGTCCACTATGGATGGGAATAGATACCATGATGTAAAGCCATCCAAGCCTGTGCCGAGACTGGGAACCTGGTAAAACAGCCATAAGCCTTATCCTCTTATTGCTTTGAGGAAATGTAAGTCACTGATTTCTTCCCCTAGTCCTCCATAAGAGCAGTTTAGGGTGTTTCCAATGGTAAACATTTTATTGCCATAGATCCACTTTTGGTAATAACAGAAGTAATGACAAAGGAGTGGGTTATCTGGTCCTGTTAGGGGCCTTAAGTGTATTTTAATAATAGGCTGAGTGGAGCAATGTTGCCTACAAGGGGGCAGAGCCCTGGTTGTAGGAGTTAGGAAGTGGCTTAGGAACAAACTGATAAGAGGCAACAAACTAGATGTTCCATAAAAGTAGAGTGGAGATTTGATCCAGGGGTGTGTCTCCTATGTAACTTTAGGAGAAGTGTGGTAAGGATTTGGGTCCAAACAACCTGCAGGGCTAACTCCCAAAATGGCAAACATTATCCCTATAAGCCCAATTGCCCTTGAAGAGATACCACCAATAGATGGACTTTTAGCAGGCATTGTGTGCCTGTCATCTGCCCTAGTGGGTTCACTGAGAAATGCTGTTGATGCACGTGTTGTAAGAAGCATGGAGGACGAAGGCCTGAATATCTAGAAAGATTGGATATTATATGGTATTTCTCTCCCAAGGGCCAGCTATTTTCTGGTTGTCCCTGCAGAAAGGGACAGGAAAGGCAACATTGTGAGCCCAGAAGGGGCTCAGGAAAAGAGCATGAAACAGGAGGGAAGGGGTCAGGGCCCAACTTTTGAAAAAATGACAAAGCCCAAGGGCATAACATAAACTGATTAAAATCAGATGGGTCCAAGATGACTAGTCAAATTCAACTAAACCTTGATCCTCAATCTGTAAGCTAAATGACACACCCAGAGGCGCCAGCACAGTTCCAAGGCACTGTCGAAAGACTGAGGAGTGGGTGGTTCCCCAATTGTTGGAATGATCCTCCCACTCATTAGCATATGAAATCACCCAGCCCACAAAAACTAACCACATCACATTCCACAGCCACTCCCCTCTGTGATGGCCCACACTCTGAATGTGCTTCTCTCTGAATACAAACAAATCCACACCTTACCTATCGCTGTGTCTCTCACTGAGTTTTTTTCAGTAAGGCATCAAGGGCCTGAGCTTCATTAGGTCCTGAAGCCAGGCACCATGGATTTTTGGCCAGTCTGAAGTCCCAGTCAGACATGACTAAGTGACGAAGCATAGCACAGAGTCCCTGCCACGAGGGTTTGAGTCCCAATCTTAGCTAAATGATTTCAGGCACAACTTTCAGAAATGGAAAGATGATGACCTGCCCAATACTTTGTAAGCAGTGGCATAGGTGGAGAGAGGAGCTGAAGGACAGGAGGAGAAAGCAGTGGGGAAAAACGTGCCAAGGAATCCTCTTCGTAACCTGACAGAAAATCTGCTGAATACCTGACCTGTGCTCACAGTTTTCATTGGCTTGATCCTTGGAAATAAGTAGATTTCTGATCGTAGACACTAACTGTGTGAAATACTTTGAATTTTGAGGGTTACTTTATTAGCTGCCACTTTCTGGTGTCAGGGGAGTGTGTAATTTCCTTGGTTCTGTTTCACTGCAGCAAAAATTTGAAGCAATGGATGGATCAGTGTTACAGCTCAGTTTTATTTAGAAAGCAACTGAAAATACATCCTCAGGCCTTGAGGGTGGGCCGACCCAAAAGATACGATGAGAAGCCCCTGGCTCAATTTTGGCTCCTCTTTTTAAATATTTTTTCTCCTCCCCCTGAGCCTGCTGTATGTAAACTGGGCTAGCCAGGAGGGCTGTTTGTTTTACTCGAGGTCCTCACTCGGGTCCCTGGACCTTCCTTTGTTCTATTTTCTCGGGCTTTTCCCTCCTTTGTATTTTAGCCACCACCATTTTGGACCCCCTTTTCCTATTCTAACTACCTAACATAAGTAAACCTTGATTTCTTCAAGATAATTTTAGGAAATAAGGGGGTTGGTTTTTTTAAGAGACAATCGCTTTTGACAATGTATATTGAATTTCCAAGTAGAATAAGTCCTCTAAAAATTGATAGAATATGTGCTTTTTTCAGCAGTAGTCAGAGAACCAAATGAATGAATGAGATTTAGTTGCTAAGAATATCACAATTTCTGTTGCATTTGAAGAGTTGACCTGGAGGGTTAATTCTCCACCGATAAACACACTTGCAAGAATCATCTCTCTCTGGGATATTCAGAGCTAAATTGGTCAGCTAAACTTTCAAAAGTTTAGCTGATATTAAATTAATTAAAATATCTGTTGACTCTTTACTACAACCCTAGAAATATTAACCCACTAAGAAATTAAAAATACTTTTTTTTGTTAAAGAAAAAAAAAAGCATGTTCATAGCCTTAAAGAACTCATGGGGAAAGATGAAAAACTTATACTAAGTGTTAAACTCTTTTAAAAATTAAAAGTAGAATAGGATTTAAGGCAAAGATAACTTTCTGATAGATTGGAATGATATTTCAAGACTCTATAGATAATTTCATTCTGATAGGATTTGGATAGCAGAGTAGAGCTGGAATTTTTCTAGGACACAGAGAAAGGGAGGGAACAGTGTGGCCAATGAACCCAAGGTCTCAGGAGCGTGTGGGGAGCAATGGGAAGCGCTTATGGGCTGAATGTGTGTATATCCTCAGACATCCTTGAAGGAACAGTGAGAACATACCTTGATTTGGGAGGCAGGAAGCTGCCATTTAGTTTTTTTTAGCAGGAGGTAAAAATTAGAATCTTTAATGAACTCCTGTGCATTCACATTTTAGAACAGAGAAATGTTCAGACGTACAATATAAAGACAGTTCAGAATCTGATCCTATTTTGTTTTTGGTGTCTATGAGACAATCTTTAGTTTTGTTCAAGGAGTAGGAGCTGTGATCATTTGTTTCTTAGCCACTGCACAGTGTGCTCATTTGCTTATGTTTGTTGTTTGCCTGGCAGTTCTATAAATGTTAGCGAAGGTGAGGAAGGAAAAATGAAACAGGAGTGGAATAGTAATCTTTTTGCAAGTGAGGATGGTTTCAATTAACTGGCATATTTGCATAATTATCTCATGTAATGTGTCAGGAATATGATTTATTGACAGTCCTAGATGCCCTGTTCCATTCCCAGTCAAACCACCAATATTTAATGATAACTGACTGACACTTTGGTGTTTTGTAAGACATTGTTGAGACTTATTGAGTAGCAGAAACAGAAACAAAATCACTTTTGGAGAATTTGGAATCCAAATCTTTAGTGCCTTTACTAAGCTACTGTTCTACCTCACTGGTACAGAATGCGATGCCATTTTACCTATAGATTTAAAATTTTAAAAGCAAACCCATCCTATTTAATAGTAATTCTAATAATTTTTCCTCCTCTTTCAAAGCATATTTATGATCTTTTAAAGGTATTCTTTACTTGATGGATTAGTTGTACTTTCAAAACCACTGCAGTTTATCAGGTAGTAAGTGTTTTTTCCATTTTGCAGCTGTTCTAATCTATTTGCAGAAAACTCCTTTTTTGTTCTGTGTACACATTTTGACAACATTCATTATCTGCTAAACAGACCATATTGGTTCTGCAAAATGGTTGACTACAGAAATTCAAAGTTAGTTCCATACTGAAAAGCAGACTTTTGCAGTAATAGATCACATCATTACATTTTGCATTATAAAAGCTTTACACCATGTTGAAAGCAGGGGTCAAATAAAATGTTAAGTCTGATACTTTTCAAAATGACTACTGCATCTGCATCTTTTCTACTCTTTAATACTGTTTTTTGAAATGACAATTACATCTTTTTTATTATCTAACAAGGGATTTAGAGGCAAACCAAGCAGAAGGAAGAAGAAACTCTCCTGGGGTCTGGGATGAGGGGGACAGCAGGGAGAAGGGCTTGGAGAGTCAGAGGAATGCCTGGTTCAAATTATGTTGCTTTTGATTTTCAAGACTTGATCATTTAAAGAAAGTATTCCTCTGGGAACATTCAAATATTTTAACTTACCTTATGTAAAGCATTTTCCTAACAACTTTGATTAATATAGAACATACATTTAAAGAAGATAACTTTCCTTAAAGAAAAAACACCCCACAATATGTGGTTTTGAAGGTGAAAATTATCACATGACTGCACTGTTTAGATAATACTGATCACTGATAAAAACTTTACTGATGAACCACTGTAAATTTTGTGTTTGGTATCTAATGGGTTTTTCTGGGGATACCTGTCCTGAAAATGGTTATGGAACTACTATTGACAAAAATAAACACTAAAATTACATTTTATGAGATGTGGATGATTAAAAAGGCAAAACCAAAAATTACTTTAAAGCCCTGTCTGTAATTCATAGTGTAGTATTACTCTAGAGATTTGTTATAAATAACCAATTATTCTATAATGAAAGAAATGTATTTTTGTAATATTGAAGTCATATCTAACATTAGAATTTGTTCAATTAGACGCATCGCTAGTTCTTATATTTTTATTACCAAGTTACATAATTCTTAGAGTTCTTACCTTATCCAACATGAATTATAATATAGAGATCATTGGCCATTGTACCTAAAGTTAGTAGACTGTGTGAAATATAGGCCAAGTAGGGAGAAGACTCTTGAGAGTCCCTTGGACTGCAAGGAGATCAGCCCTGAGATTTCTTTGAAAGGACTGATGCTAAAGCTGAAACTCCAGTACTTTGGCCACCTCATGCAAAGAGTTGACTCATTGGAAAAGACTCTGATGCTGGGAGGGATTGGGGGCAGGAGGAGGTGACAACAGAGGATGAGTTGGCTGGATGGCATCACTGACTCGATGAACATGAATCTGAGTGAACTCCTGGAGATGGTGATGGACAGGGAGACCTGGCGTGCTGCGATTCATGGGGTCGCAAAGAGTCGGACACGACTGAGCGACTGAACTGAACTGAACTGAACTGAGGCTAATTTCGTTACCATATTACATGCTAAATGTCAATGAGAATGATATGTATTTTTCTTATGTTGTTCAAGATTAATTTTCCTTTGTTCTGAATTTCCATGATATTCTTTGCTTCTTTCGTATGCTTAAATAATATCATAGGGTTTGGTTTAGTATATAGTTTCTTCATTAGTATTTTGTAAGCATACACTTTCCAAAGTATTTCAATGGTTCCATTAAACTAAAACTTTTTTGAACAGGACAGTTAAATTTATACATACAGAACTTCAGTGTAAAGCATAATGTTATGCATGTGGTCATCAGTGAAGTTTCTCTAAATGAATGCACAAAGTGAAAAAAAAAGAACTCGCATTGATAAAGTGCTTCATTTTTATGATGGAAAACCTCCTGTGCCAGTTTTATAAGCTGAACACATCTAGAAGAATGCCAGCTCGGTTAGTAGCACAAGAAATAATTACTGCTATGGCAACACTTCTGCGAATGGAATGTCGGTCTTATCATTTATCTCAACCTGACTGTGAATTATCATACTAATCTTTTTTGTTTCTAGGTTTGTGATGTGAGTGATTTACAACTGAGCATCAGTTAAAACTGTTTCCTTCATTTTTTTCTTCTCTTTTAGCTCCCTGTGAAGGCAATACTTTCTTCTGCCACAGTAACATGTGTATTAACAATACGTTGGTATGCAATGGACTCCAGAACTGTGTGTACCCTTGGGATGAAAATCATTGTAAAGGTAATCATGAGTCCCTGGACTTGGCAAAACCTATCTGTAGTGTGGGAAGAAGCTTATCCAATGTTTTTATGCATCAGACGATCTTAAATATAGATTGTATATTGGCTTTACCAACTTCCTATCTGTTTTAGAATTGATTTGTAGGCCTTTTTCTTGGCTTTTATTCTTGTTGTTTTTGCATTCCTTAACACGCAATGAACTGCCTTTTACACTTGAATGGGCTTCCCTGGTGGTGCAGATGATAAAGAATCTGCCTTCAATGTGGGAGACCCAGGTTCGATCCCTGGGAAGGGAAGATCCCCTGGAGAAGGAAATGGCTACCCTCTCCAGTATTCTTGCCTGGAGACTTCCATGGACAGAGATGCTTATTGGCTCATCTCCCTTCTGGAGCTGCAGCACCATGGACTGGCCACTGGAGCTTCTCAAGCCAAGTTGGGTTTCCTATCAGAAGCTCCCTCATCAGTGGCTACACCTCTCCATCAACCCCAGGCTGTCTTCATGGGCCATTGTGCACATGCTCTAGAGGTGCAACTGTATCCAAGGAACCTTAGGGCCCTCAGGTGCCTAAAGCTGCTTACCTCGACTTCAGTTTTCCTACTGAAATGCTTTGTTTCCTTTCCAATGAGAATATCTTCCCTTGATCCAGCCTCCTTCTCTGGCCTGTACACCACCTGATGTGAGGAGCTGACTCACTGGAAAAGACCCTGATACTGGGAAAAACTGAAGGCAGGAGAAGGGGGTGACAGAGGAAGAGATGTTTGGATGGCATCACTGACTCAATAGCCATGAATTTGAGCAAACTCTGGGAGATGGTGAAGGACAGGGAAGTCTGGGATGCTGCAGTCCATGGAGTCTTGGAGTCAGACACAACTTAGCAACTGAATAACAAAACTCTTCACTTGATTATGAATGATGCAGGTTTTGGTTAAGTTCAAAGTACCACATACCCTCTTCTGTTCAGATCTTATATTCACCAATCTGCAAAGGAAAAAAAAAAACGGGCAAATAACTGTCCATACTTAAAGTCCAGTGTGTGTGTGTGCATGCTGTTGTGGCTGACTCTTTTTCAACCCCAGGGACTGTAGCCCACCAAGCTCCTCTGTCCTTGGCATTTCCCAGGCAAGAATACTGGAACAGGTTGCCATTTCCTCCACAAGGGATTTTCCCAACCCAGGGATCGAACCTGCATCTCTTGCATCTTCTGCAATGGGAGGCAGATTCTTTACTACTATGCCACCAGAGCAGCCCTAAAGTCCAATATCTTCTATTAAAATATTGAAGCAGAGAGGCATTACCACAGTACCTATTGCTCACAGAATCAACAAGAGAAGCAGAACTGGCAACAGTTATTTAGAGACTGTGAGCAATGATCCGTGTTGTGTCCAAGGAACCTCCTTGGAATGGAAGGGGAATTAAATGTTTTGTGAAGGAGCTCGTACAGCACTGTTAGAGATTGGCTTTACTTAGTTAAAGCGGATTTGTGGCCATGGTTCTTATGGCCCACCTCTCTCCATGGGCACCACCACTCTCTGTGCGCTGATGGGGGAAGTGGGATGGAGGCAGGGACAGCGGCCCAATTCTCTGGGAGGAACACTCCCGCTTTATGAATCAGGCCCTGGCTGAGGATGAGGACCTCTGGTCTTCTCAGCTTACCCCTTCAGATAGTTTCACGCTATGAGTGAGCTGGGACACATGTGATTGGAGCCCAGTGTGCTCAACCTGCTGTCCAGGTATAGACCTTCTATCCTACCAGTGGGGCCTGGAGGGAGGAGAGGAGGGGCCAGCATTGGCCGCCGTCTCCTCCCTGGAATGGAGAATCTGCAGGATGGATCTGAGGGGTGGAAAGAGAGTAGAGAAATGCTGGCGGCTTGCCCTTGCTGGTAGGGTGGGGGGTGCTGTACCTCCAAACTGGGGCCAATAGGGAGAGAAACCATCAGGACGAACTGAGGGTGGAGCAGCTCAAAGGCCACAAGCTATCCCTGTTCTTAAACAAATTTAGTAGATTTTCTTGAACGTATGTACCTCTGTTTGCTGTATGCCACTCAATTTCCAGGAACTTTAAATGTTACTTTTAAAATTTTTGCCAAAACTGTTGCATTGGGAAAAAGACTCACAGAAATCCTCATGCCAGCATTCCAGAAGTGTCTGTCTTCAAAGTGTAATCATAATCTTTTGATATCAGAAAACTGTGAGTTCAGTTATCCACATCAAGAATAAATACAAAACAATATAGGTATGTTTGTGTTCCCATTGCTGGCATGTGTGAGTTTTCTTACACCAACGAGAAGAAGAAGGTACTATTTTTAACATGACCAGCTGATTTGCAGATGTCATCCTAAAGGTTTTATGAGACCTTCTCCAAAACGTATATTACATTTAAGTGAGTGATGCTGTGCAATGGCGGGGTTGGTGGTGGTGGCTGTTTCTGAGGCTAGCAGAGAGGGCTCTTGTGAAATTCTTTGTGTCTTTTAAAGACTCGTTTTACATTTAAGACAGTGAAAATTTTTATGCTCAGCCTACTTCATCTTGAAGTTCTCGATGTACGCTTTGACTGCCATATTAATGCGTGGTGGGTTGTTTCTTGTTTTGTTTGTTTGTTGTTTTTGCTCCCTGGACCTGTAGAAAAGAGGAAGGCCGGGCTGCTGGACCAGCTGACCAACACCAGTGGGACGGTCATTGGCGTGACTTCCTGCATTGTGATCATCCTTATTATCATTTCTGTCATTGTGCAGATCAAACAGCCTCGTAAAAAATATGTCCAAAGGAAATCGGACTTTGACCAGACAGTTTTCCAGGAGGTGTTTGAGCCTCCTCACTATGAGCTGTGTACCCTCAGAGGGACAGGAACCACAGCTGACTTTGCCGATGTGGCCGACGACTTTGAAAACTACCATAAACTGAGGAGGTCCTCTTCCAAATGCATTCACGACCATCACTGTGGTTCACAACTGTCCAGTGCGAAAGGCAGCCGCAGCAACCTCAGCACGAGAGATGCTTCTGTCTTGACCGAGATGCCCCCACAGCCCGTCAAACCCCTCATCCCGCCCATGAACAGAAGGAACATCCTCGTCATGAAACACAACTACTCCCAGGAGGCTGCCGACGCCTGTGACATCGACGAGATCGAGGAGGTGCCCACCACGAGTCACAGGCTGTCCCGCCACGAGAAAGCCGTCCAGCGGTCAGTATCTATAGATTTTTTGATGACAAGTATAACCTGAAGACTGAGATGCTTCCAGCATACCCTGTTCTAGTCTGCCTTCCCATTTCAGTCTCTCCTTCGTTAATGACAAACCATAGTATTTCAGAGTTTGCCTCTTCTTTTCCTTGTTGCCCTGCTTTCTATATTTTTCCTAAATCCCATTTAGGTACATATAGGTGTGCTTACACAGACCAAAGAGATTTTGTTTATTTCTATACATATATAATATTTATTTCTATAAAAGATCTGATGTTAACTTATATTGCAGATTTATATAGCTAATTTTCTTCCACGTGGTGATAAAGTTTGCTCTCATCAATATTTCTATATTTTAAGATGTGAGATGATATTTGGAATTCATTGCCTTACCAAGGTGGTTAACCCATCTTGCTGAACAATTTTAATGTAAAATAACATATTTTGCAATATAATGCATTATATTTTTGGTATGAACATTAAAATACTTTTTCCCACATACCACATAATACTTATATTATAAATTGTGTTTGATAGCGTGGTATGCTAAAACCTTAAACATTTATATTTAATTGTGGCAAGAATTAGTAAAAACATTTTCCTTTTGATATGAAGACAAAATTATCTATATTGTATTATGAGCCTCCAAACTAATAAAAGTCTTGAGGAAAGAAAATTTAAACTTAGAAAAAAAGAAGTGACTTTAAATCCCCAAATCCAATCAAATTTTGTTTTGCTTTGCATGTTTACTAGCATTTAGTTTGTTGTATAAAAGTTCATACTTCCTCAATTCATTATATAACCTCAGAAACCTATTTTTAGTTGATTAGCGATTTTTGCATGCTGATGGAAAAAAAAATCTATTTCCACACTTTTATGAATTTTTAGGAATGCTTTTAAGTAAATACTTGTGTGCATATTTGTTTTTTTGTGAAAATATTACTTTGTTGAATGAAATAGCCGTAACATTCCAGGTTCTGCCTCATTGGGTCTCTAAGCAAACATGAATCTGAATACAACACAACTAGGGTCTAAAAAGAAAATTCAAGGTAAGCCAGAGCCCTCGGTTCCCTCTCCCACCTTGTTGTATTCTGTTTTGTTCTGTTGCAATCGTCTTGCAGTTTTTTAAGGGAATGTGCTATCTACTCATTATTTCCAGAGATACGTGTTTCATAACATTTCATGATTAGAAACATACTGGATTCAATGCTGATGGATGGATGATTCTTAGACGTAACTTTACATGTTAATATTCTTACCATCAAGCATTATAATACAATGTAATTTAAAAGGATGTTAAGTTAATAAATTAAGCTTTCTATGCTTTAAGGTAAAGATACAAAAATTGGTGAACTCTTGAATACCAAAAGAAATCCAAGGTTCTCATAGTTAAAGAATTGAATACTGTCTCAATATAACTGAAGTCAACATATAAAACTGGCGATAATTGTATTAATTTGGCAATATCTACTCAAAACGCATACACTATTTGGTGGTACTGATACAATTTGCGCACTCTTATTTTTGCATGAATATGTAGCTTACTTCATCCAAATTAAATGCAGCATGTTATGTCAAATTTTATAATATAAAATTTGAATGCTTGATAATGTAAAACTTTCCATGAATATCAGTTGTCTATGTGTACATCTATTTTTGTTATCAGGTAACATAATGGCTTTATTTTTAGCACTTAAGAGTCTATGTCTCTATTAGACTAATTTGTCTCCAGTTACATTTACTTATAATTAATCTCTTTAAAGCTCTTCAAACCTATCAACTATTCTTGAATTAGGTGAATGCGTTCCTATGCTCTATGTTACCTTGATAAATTGGTGGATTTGTGTGCATATTTCATTGGGAGAAAATGTTTTAACTGTGTTTTATTTTCAGAGAAGAACTATTTATACAAACATGGGGACTGTGAAAAGGAAATTCTATAGTGAATTATGAAAAGTGGACATATTTCTAAATTCATTCCACTGCCTTTATCCAAACTTAAGAATTACAGACATTTGTTATTACTTCGGCAAGACCTCCCCGCTGCACAATGATATGTTCATTTCATAATTTGGTTGCAGGCCACCAAGTGCTCCTTAGTTTTTAAATACCTTTTGAGATTTACTGGAAACTTGAAGAAGAAATTAGTTCCTGATTGAGACTATCCCAGCTTTATTTTTCCTGTCGGTTTCACTTTGCTTCTATGTTGCTTTATGTCTTTGTTAGATAATTGTACATTGCGTGATATGTGAAAAAAAAAAAAAAAACAACCCACAATTTTGGATGAACTTTGTGTTACATGTACATTGTTCTCATTATATAGACTGCTTGAGAATAGTGCGTTCCTGAGTGATTTTGAACATGCTACAGTGAAAAGTGAAAATATGGACCATGGAAACACCAGCTAGAGGTTTTATGGACTATAAACATCTGTTGTTGTAATATCATTAAATGCAGCCAAAAGTACTAAGTAAAATTACTAGATTGCAATAAGAAAAATCTCAATTTTTTTTTGTCTTTCCTATATACTCCCATTTCCTTTTTTTTTTTTTTAATCAAAGGAAGATTCCAAGTTTCAGAAATAGTTTTGAAGTCAGGTATTTTACCATTCATACCCTTTAATAGAAATGATTTTTGATTAAACATTTAGCAATATGATTGACTGGCAGTTTAAGAAAATACCCTGCATGTCAGTACTGGATATTTGAGTTGGAAAAATGTTCTTTTTATTAGACACACTGTAAAAAGCATGCATTCTCTAATACTGCTGTTACTCTTCCATTTCCTGTGTCACATGCTTGCTCTTATAACTTTTTATATAAAGATATATAAAAATGTATAATAATTTCCTAACTTGAGTTAAGAGAAATGCTTTCTTCTATTAGAGTGATAAAAACTGACTTACGTAAGTACACACTTTATATCAATTCTTCCCACCTTTTAGACTACAGGAAGTCCTTAAGAATTAAGGCGTACTTCTTCCAAATTTGACTTTGAAAACTTTATGGAATATGGTCCCCTTTTAGAAAAGAAACTTTTTTTTTTTCCTTAATACTTTAAAATCACAAGCCCTGTATGACCCAAATTACACAATTCTAAGTTGTCCTTATACTCAGTCACGTATATAAATCCTGAAAGCTTACTAATTATGATTTTTAATATAAATTAAAATAATATTATAATATATTTAATTGCTTTTGAATTATATACACATTCTATAAAGTTTGATTTAGTGAGTGGGTAATTTTAAATATTGAATGTGTATTCTTAGAAAATAATTTATAAAAACCAGATTGCTATAAATCTGCTTAATAGCATTTCCAAAACTGCTGAATTCTATAGAATTTTGTCCTTCAAATGGCAAAGCTGTCTAATCTATCACAATTCCAACCTGGTAACACAAGCAAGCTCTACAAACTCAATAGATGAATTTACTCACATACATCCCTGTTGGGAATTCTGTGTTAGAGAAACAAATAAATGGGAAAGAAAAAATTATAAAAAGAAAATTGATTATGATAGCAATTCTGAGTAGTCTGTATTTTAAAAAATATCAGTCCACAGAAATAATCACTTCATGAATTTGATAAACTGGTGAATAGAAAAGCTGTGTAGGACATTATAAAGAAAGATTATTTTTATTGTTTTGCTACAGATTTTATCCACATTATGTTAAAATTTAGTCTTTTTTAATTTGATTTGACTAATTCTTTTATTGTCATGCTTATTTTCATGACCTTTTTATTTCAGAGTTAATGCATCTAGAGATCTGTTTTTAAGTGATTGGCTATATTTTATATTATTCTCTCTGTTGCTGTTCAGTCACTAAGTCATATCTGACTTCTTTGCAACCCCATGGACCGCAGCATGCTAGGCCTCCCTGTCCGTCACCATCTCCTGGAGTTTGCTTAAACTCATGCCCATTGAGTCTATTTAAAAATCTCTATTTAGAAGTTGTCATAAGATCCTATACACGTTGAATGAATAATCTCAAAAAGAATGATGTACATGTGAACCACTTACTTTTCACTGTCCCTTGAAATATCCACAGGACTTTTCTCTCTAGTTCTTCCTAAAGGAGCAGGATGCTTCCAATCTGCTGGTTCACTGATGAAAGGAGATTTACACCATAAATCAAGAACTTAAAAAACAAATCCAACTGCATTAGGTATAATGATGAAGATAGATGGCTTACGTATATTTAACACACAACAGCTCTATGGAAAACAAAAATATTTCAGATGAAGATAGGCCTCTCCAGTGGTAACACTAAAAATGTCTAAGTATGGGCATTGCCTGATCATTCGAGAAGGTAGTAATGAGTCTGAGGAAGGGAGCTGGAGGCATCTGTTGTCCCTGCTGTAAATCTAGATGCTGGATCCTGAGAGTGCGGCAGCTCCACAATGCCTGAGAGTCCCCTGAGGGAAGATCTTTAAAAGTCAGCATTAAAATTTACCAGCATACGTATAGGCTATATCAGACCATGTCATCTGAAGATCAACCTTTGATTTAAATTCAAATGGGGAGACATATGTAGATAAGGAAAGGGATATTTTGAGACTTTCAAGATGTTTCAAATCAAGTTATTTTAATAAAGATACATTTTTGATAAAGTGAATTCAAATATTACTTGCATGACTGCTTTATTAATCCCATAAGATGTTTTCTGACAGCGTAGTTACACACCACATTCACTCATTTGAAAATAGCTGTTTTGGGTTCAATTCTCTATGTTTGAATTTACTTTCAAAATCTGGAAGGCATATCATGGTTATGTGCAACACCTCTGAAACCCTTGGAGAAGGCAATGGCAACCCACTCCAGTACTCTTGCCTGGAAAATCCCATGGACGGAGGAGCCTCGTAGGCTGAAGTCCATGGGGTCACGAAGAGTCGGACACGACTGAGCGACTTGACTTTCACTTTCTGAAACCCTGAATGAAGGTTTTTTTACTTCCGTCCAAATGCATTTTACTTGCCTAATTCAAGTCTAGTGTGCTGATTTGGAAATATAAGTTTTTGCACTTGATTTTATACATATGCCATTTTTACATATCATATTAGAGAATAATCATATGTAATGTTTGATTTGTCATGATTAAATTCCATTTGATTAGAGAATTAAAGTGTGGCTATAAACCTAATCAGAGCGGTAAGAATAATAAACTCAACCTGCTTCAGACTTCAAACTTATGAGAGCTGGTTCCCAGAAGGCTCTTATTACTGCACCAGCGTGATTGTTAAGTTAAACCATTTATTTTTATCCGCAGTTGTGCAGCCAAGTGTTCTTGTTTATCCCCAGCTTCTACCACCTCTCCATACTCTAAAGCATTGTCATTTTACATTGGCTCATTCTTTGGAAAAATAAAAAAAAAAAATTGCCCTCCTCTTAATAGACACAGATCAAGACACAAAATGTAAAAGTGGCCAGAAAACACAACATATAAATTACTTAAAATAAAAATTTCCTTATTATATCACATTATAAAATTTGTGCTTTCCATTCATTTTCTCATGGGCTAAGTTTAACATAGCCAGTGTTTTTTGAGCCTGTCTAAACTGTGTGCCAGGACTCTTCCTAAGTGCTTTGGGGATGACAATAAAAGGTGGCGAGCTGACAAGGAACATAATTATGGAGGCTTATAGAGGAAAGTGTTTTTAGAGGAGGTCAGTAAGGAAAATGAAATTCAAAATTATTTGCTAAGCTTTCCATTAGAAAAGCTAATTAGTTACTTCCTGCTAATCTGGCATGGAAGATGAAATATATTCAACTGTCAGGAGTATACAATATAAAGAGTGTTTTATAATAAAGACATTATTAGCACAGATGTGGAGGTAGGATATATTCTCAAGGAGAGAAGAGAGGTTTAATGAATAGTTGCTTTTCTAAGCAGATCTTGAAGATTGAGGACTGTGGCCAAGCAGTATATCAGGGAGATATCCACCTAGAGAAATCAGAGAAGAGAACAGTCTCCCAACGTCATGGATTTGAGTTGGCTGGAACAGAGGATTAGAGTAAAGGAATAATAGTCAATACAGTTGGAAGAGCAAAATTGCATTTACATCTTGATTTCTGAGTGCAGCTAATGCCATCCAAGGGATTTCACATTTCATTCTCAGGATTTCAATATCTCAGCAAAGTTTGGCTGAAAAATTGTCCTTGAAGTAGAATCCTCTGACAGCACTGTGTTACCTAAACTGAATGAAAATGAAATAAATAGAGGAAATCAGAAGAGTACAGAAACAAGATATTGAAAAGAACAACTGGTGGATTGTTAGATACCTAGAAATACCTGTCTTACTTTCGGTTTGTTTTCTGCCATTTTTTATTATTTTAAGATTATGGTTGGGTAACTAGTCAAGATACTGAGTGTTACATGCTAAGCCCCATTCTGAAAGCTTTCCATGTGTTTATTCCTTTAGTCGTTTTAGCAATTCTATGATTACTACTAACAATACTTGTTATGGTTGTTCTTGTTGTTGTCATAAATTCCATTGTACATATGAAGAAACTGCAGAGAGTTTTGGTGGCTTTTTTAGGATTATACAATAAGGAATGAAATATCCAGGTCTGAACTCAAGCTGATTAACTCCAGAATCAGCCATCAGTCCTCACTGATGTGAATGCAACCCTTTAATATTCAATATAGTATGTTTCACTGAAATTAGTTGATGCTTAATCACAAAATCCCATGCTTTTGTGTTTTCTCAGCTGTAAAAATATGTATTATAGTAACTTTTCTCCATCCTATTGCTCTTGAGGACCAAATGACAATGCATTGGAAAATACTTTTTATACCCTATAATACATTATAAATAAATCACTTTTCCTAAATTATGTGTAAACTTCATTTCCTAGTCATGGAACAAATGCATCATCTATATGGAGCAGGTATGAAAAATAACTCCCAGCCTCTTCTTGTCCACAGTGAAATGTATGACTTCTGGAACCCACCAATTTTCATTTCACCCAAATGAGATTTTCTCCAGTGTTTATATTATTGCATCATCTTACTGAACAACATTGAGCTCCAGAGCTTAACAAGTACAATCAGAAGCACCAACACTTGACAGAAAACTCTGGTTTTCAGTCCCAGACAATAGTTTGGTATACATTTGCCTGATAGCTTGAGAGCAGGATAAGCAAGCATATAGCCAACTAGATAGGTAACTGCGGTCTCGTAATCATTATTGTTGTTCAATCGCTAAGTCATGTCCAGCTCTTTGCAGCTCCACGAACTGCAGCACACCAGGCTTCCCTGTCCACCATCTCCCAGGGTTTGCTCAAACTCATGTCCATTGAGTCGGTGATGCCATCCAGTTAACTCATCCTCTGTCACCCCCTTCTCCTCTTGCCTTCAATCTTTCCCAGCACCAGGGTCTTTTCCACTGAGTTGGCTTATTGCATCCGGTGGCCAAATTATGGTATAAAAATGTGGTATGATGCAATGAAAATAGCTTTTCAACAGAATGAATTCAAATTCAAATATTAGCTTCACTTCGTATTTTTCATGAGCTCTTATGTTGTTGGAATTCTCTGAGCTTCACCTTCTTTATCTGTAAAATACAAAGTCTGTACCTAATGAAGAAATTTGCTACAAAAATTAGAGATGACACTGTCTATAAATAAACAATGTGAAAATGGTGGTACCAGTATGGGAGCTCTAGTTTTCACATGTGTGTCTAACCAGTTTGTCCCACAGAGTGGGGAAAATGTCAACTCTGAGGCCCATGTTTATCCACCTGTCAACCAGGCATTGCTGACAAAGAAGGAGCTCTCCGGCACTGTGATCAACCTGGGATTTAGACAGCTCAGGAGTAGACCTCACCTTTCATCAGTTTGGGAGGGCTTCTTAGGACAGGACCAAATGGAAGGACTGTAGGGGTGAGTAGCTGGGGGAGAAGGAGGTCAGCCTTTAACTCTTAGCTATTAATTTGCCACCATCTGTCATAACTGAGGTTGGTACTAGATAGCACAGGTGTGCTCCTAATGATGTGTAATTGAGAATTGTTATTTCTATAACATAAGGATTTGAATGTAGGTATCGGAAATGGGCAATTTGGGTATCCCTCAAAATAGCTGTTAAGTGCACAGTCAGTATGACTCTGTTTGAATAAGCAGATGAGTACAAAAGTTACATTTAAACTAATCATCTCTTTACTTGGCACAGAAGCACTGTCCTGGCTTGTCACTTGGCTTCTATTTATTAGCCCTTCCTTCTAGAAACTCTGGTCCTTCCCTGGTGGCTCAGATGGGAAAGAATCTGCCTGGAATATGGGAGACCTGGTTTTGATTCCTGGGTTGGAAAGATCCCCTGAAGAAGGGAATGGCTACCCACTCCAGAATTCTTGCCTGTAGACCCATGAACAGAGGAGCCTGGTGGGCTACAGTCCATGGGGTCACAAAGAGTCAGACACAACTGAGCGATAACACTTTCACTTTTCTAAACACTATAGAATTAAGCCAGATTCAAAGTAAGCCTGAGGGAGTACTACTTATTAGCTTTTAATAGAAGTCTCTGTAGATTTTTATATTCTTACATATGCTAACTTTATGAATAAAAGTATCTTTTTAAAAAACCACTCTTTGAAAGGCAGCTCTTCCTAGTAGATCATTATTGTTAAGGATGTATACTACTACAAAACAGTTTCATATAATACACTTGCCCAACTGTCTGAAAGGACATTCTTTATGTGTCAAAAGAAAAGATGAACAAACTCTTATTAATTGATAATGTTAAAGAATTATGATTTTATAAATATTCTTGTGAGAACACACACCCTCCTTACCCCTTTTCTAAGGCCAAGTTTCTTCTCCCAGTTTTGTTGAAATTTTTCTATGATACACAGATATTTTCTGGCCCTATGTTGTCCTTCAGCCATCTGTAAGCAGGCATCATTTTTTGAAGGACTGTTCTTGTTGGTAAGGTGTTATGTATCACCTGCAAATCGACTCTGCTCTAGATGGGTAGGGCTGACACGCTGCAAATGAACCATCTCCTTTGCCAGCTGATCCCTGCTCAGACCTCCTCACAGAGGTGAGGAGAGGAAGGTGGAGTGGCACATGAGGCCCCAGAGGACGTCTAGGTTTTGTTCTGTTTCTGTCGGCCTTCGAGGGATTGAATTCCGTCTGGCATTCACTTGGACTCAGCGCAGCCCCCAGCCTCCTTCAGCACCTGGGGACCAAGGCTCGCCGCTCCCTCAGAGACAGATGAACCAGCCTACGCGTCTCCCTCAAAGCGCTCAGCCCTGCCTCTGAAGGACTCCTGGATTCTATATTCTGAAAACCTCGGTTCATTTCCTTGTTTCCTCAGTCCCAGAGCTGGCCAGGCTTTGTGTGGCTTAATACCTGTGACCCCCCACCCCCTTTTCATTTTTCCTGCCTTCCAACCTGAGTAACAGAATTTCCTTGAGCACAGTCTCTCCGTTGATGTATCTACTATGTTTTCTGTTTTCCTGATCCAAAGATGTTGATGGATTTTAACTGAAATGTTTTCGCTTGCTAAGGGCATTTTCGAAATCCTTCCCTGAGATTGTTTTGCTTAACTTATGACAATGTTGCCTAATTAAATTTCACACAAGAATGAAGCATTTGACTCAGTTGTTTCTGAGCTATTAGTTCTTTAATCCTGAGACATTAAATTAGATATGAGAACAATGCATGTTTCTAATGAGCGGGTGTTCCCTTTTGTGCTGTTGTTTTGTTTGGTGCCTCAGGCATGTCCAACTCTTTGCCACCCCATGGACTGTAGCCCACCAGGCTCCTCTGTCCGTGGGATTCTCCAGGCAAGAATACTGGATGGGGTCCCATTTCCTTCTCCAGAGGATCTTCCCAACCCAGGGATTGAACTGGTGTCTCCTGTATTGCAGGCAGATTCTTTACCACTGAGCCACCAGAGAAGCCCTCCCTTTCATGGATATCTCTCACTTCTCATGGGGATTTAAAAAGGAGACTATCGTCTATACTAAAATGGCATTGAAATGAAAAAGCATCACGTGCTCTCTTTCTGATTTATATTCCTGACCTAAACAGCTCTGGGGCTTCCCGGGTGGTGCTAGTGGTAAAGAATCTGCCTGCCAGTGCAGGAGATAGAGGTTTGATTCCTGGGTTGGGAAGATCCCCTGGAGGAGGAAATGGCAACCCACTCCAGTATTTTTGCCTGGTTCATATCATGGACAAATAAGCCTAGTGGACTGCAGTCCATGGGGTCGCAAAAGACTTGGACATGACTGAAATGACTGAGCATGCACACAAACAGCTCTAGTCAGCTCTCCTTAATTCATTCATGTGGACCAGAATCAGTTCTTATGGATCTCTAAATTTTTCCTTTATTCTCAGGGAATAAACTCCCTTTTTAAAAATGGTTGGTCAGTGTCTTCAGGAGAGCATGGAGACTCTACCCAGGTCTATTAGACATTTTAGAGCATTTCCTAGGAGGGTTAATAACTTAAATTCTAACTAATCAGCCACGGAACATAGAAAGTTAAAATTTTATCACTTCAGTTTTTCACAAGGAATGACTTCAAATCTAATCACCCAGTGATAAGAATTTTAATCTTTCTAAAATCAACCACCATCAAACTTTTATCTCAAGGGAACAGGGAGACAGCAAAATGTGACTGATAGAAGCACTGAGTAATTTGACTCAGTCTGGGGTCTATTCAATTGTGATTCCCTGTAGTTTGTGATTACACAGAGGGGAATATCCATTTTCCTGGCTTAATTGGATGAAACTATAGATTGTTATGATAAATTCATTTCACCCAAAAAACATTCCTGATAGTACTTCAATTTGAATTTTTACCAGAACACCCACCTGTACGTATTCCTGTTTTCCTAGTAAGTGTAGCCCACTTAGCCATTTCTGAAGGTACAGAAAGGAGTTTTATCTCAAAAGTGTGATGACTCCCTAAACAATAGCTCTGCATTAAAGTATTTAGTCAGGAACCATGATTGAAGGTTCAACTTCTGTGAAGCACTGTTCTAAATATTTTACAGGTATTTCCCAGTCAATCCTCATAACAACCATAGAAGGTAGTTGTTGTTAGCGTATTTTACAGACTTGAAAATGCAGTTCAAAGAAGTTCCATAACATACCCAACCTCTTGTAACTAATACATTGTATGGCCTGGACTTAATTTTGGAAGTCTAGGTATGGAATCTATAGTCTTAACCATGCACAATTTTGCTGCCTTTTGATAACCCGTTTCTTAATTTAAAAAAAAAAAATGGGGAAGAAAATGTTAGCCATTAACTTAAAACCACTCTTTCTGATCTAATGAGTGCCAATGGAGACAAGGAACAAAAGACAGATATAACAGTCAATTCTCCTTGAAAGAATGCTTTAGGAATTCCTGATGGGAATCACTGGAGCAAGATAGTAGAGAATCTTCATCTGTGGATTCGTTATAGCGTGATGCACTGGCCTGTCTAAACTGCTTGTGATAAATGAAATTACAATTCATGGATTTATGGCACAAAATCTGCTAAAAACTGTCCAAATCAGCATGCAGCTATCTAAGTAATAAATGACAATATTTCATCACTGAAATGTCTCTCTCAGTAAGGGAAGTCATACACAATCCACTTAGAGGGACCCTATGCTGAAATTGTGTATGGCGGTCCCACAGCAGCTATAAAGGACTGAGAGTGTTGAGTTTGCACCACTGTACTTCACATGCTTTACCTTAGATTCACGGTGACCTGTATCCTTTAACATATTGGTGAATTTTGATCCTGTGTAACATGTGATTCTTGTGTGTCTGAATTGAGAGTCTGACTCTTCTTTCTATATCCATGAATTTCCTACAGTTAGACATTTTGACATTCCAAAAAGTTCAATGCTACAAATGTATGCTCCTTTGGCTTGTGGTGGTGGTTATCAGGGCCATTGCCAATTTATTCAACAAATATAACACAAGCAATAGCAATTCATCAGTAAGGAAACTAGGGTTTGATCCCTGTGTCAGGAAGATCCCCTGGAGAAGGAAATGGCAACCCACTCCAGTATTCTTGCCTGGAAAATCCCATGAACAGAGGAGCCTGGTGGGCTACAGTCCATAGGGCTGCAAAGAGTCAGACACAACTGAGCCACCAAATAGCAAAGGTACACAGACTGTTTTAGTCATAAAGCAGATGAAAATATTCCCTCTTTTGTGTCATGCAATCTAGTTAAAGGAAACATACAAAAGGGAATAAACAGCAGCAATAACAATCACACGTCATCTTATGAATGTGTCTTGACCAAACAATTAGGCATACTGGAGGAATAGAGAGAGTTGAGATGCAGAATTGTTACTCTATGAGGAAAAGACAGAGCACTTCTGATAGTGTCATGCTTGACCAAAGTCTTAGTCAAGTAAAATAGGGAGATGTGAATATCTGCGGGACGAGATTACCTGGAGTTTGGAATGAGAAGACAGTGTGGGAGGGATGGGGAGGGAGTGAGCATCAAGAGATAAAGGGAGGAGCAGCTGGGGATGGCATCAGATAAGGATGGTCAAGCCACGCTGTAAAAATCAGGTTGTATTCTGACTGAGCTGGGAAGCCGTTGCAGAGTCTCAGCAGAGCAGTGGCTGAATGAGGCTCAGCTCTCCCTGGTGCTTTCTGTTGCTGCCTGGAGAAGAGCCCATGCAAGAGCAAGGACCCAGGTCCCTGAGAACCACTGGGAACCACTGGGGCATCACCAGTGCAGGTGAAAGAGGATAGAAGTTCCTGACATGGACCCACCAGGAAAATCAAAACCGCCTGCGATAGTCAAGGCATGGGAGACACATCTAGGAAGAAAGGGCTTTTAAGTAAGTTTTGGGAAAGCCTGAAGGAGCAGGGTTCAGAGACGTTGCACCAAAGGTCTCAGCTGAAAGCACCAAAGGAGCTCCGATGCCTACAGGATTCTGTCATTCTCGAGATTCTCTGGACAACCACGCACAACTGTTGGAGTCCACAGAACGGAGTGAGGCGGCGAGCTCTCAAGAACATGCCTGCACGTCGGGGAGCCGCCTCCAGCTGTGTGTGCCTTGCCCTGGAGGAGTCTCTTCCATGCCGCAGATCTTGCATGAGCGCCGATCACTGACAAAGCCTCTCCTTAATTGATACTTTCTAAATTCTTCAGACAGAATTATTCCCTGCTTGTCATTTTGTTTTGGTGTCATCATCTTTTCCTGTGTCATTCACTATTCAGTGGGTTGGTAGAGAGGGAAGACCAATATTTGGTCTCTGGGAGGAGAAGTTGATGCCCAGCATATTTCGTTAAATAAATAATTGAATTGCTTATGTTTGTATCTTTTCTTCCCACCAGGGTGCCAGCTTTCTGAGGGAAAGAAGAAATCCTTTTCGTTTTTTTTTTTTTTTGTAACCCCAGAAGATATGCTGGACACACCATAAACACTTTCTGGTTGAATGGAAAACTTTTCCATAATAAGAGGAATAATCACAGGGCAAGCTAATGCCAGTAGGGTAAGAGAAACAAGATGAGCAAGAAGAGGGTATATATTAGGGTGATCTATGCTGAGAGAAGTATCTACATGAAATTAGATTCAAATTTTTAAAGACTTTTCTGCTATGTACTATTTTTAAAGTCTGTATTGAATTTGCTACAATGTCGCTTCTGTTTTATGTTTTGGGTTTTTTGGCCACAAGGCATGTGGGATCTTACCTCCTCAACCAGGGATCGAACCTGCATCCCTTGCCCTGGAAGGCCAAATCTTAACCACCAGGGAAGTCCCTCTGATTTGAATTTGAGTGAGTGTGTGAAGAACGTATTGGGCCAAAAGAGCATAGTGTGAAGAGCAGAAAAATACATAAGTAAAATTTTTCAAAAAATGTGTGCTGGGCATAAGCCAGGCTTAGCAGAACTGCAAACATTTTACAATTTTTTTTTCTATTAGCTTTTTTTTAATCACGAAAATCTTTCAACTATTCATGATGGACTTGATCAAAAAAAAAAAAAAAAAGATTAGAGGTTTACATTCTCCTCAAGTTTTACCAAGAATGATTACTTTGATATGCTTACATTTTTTTTCAGATACCATTACATTTCTTGGTGCAATTCTTTGTAAATTGACAGCTTAATCCTGTAAAGCTCTGAAAGGATATATCTAAAGACTATCCAAGAAATTATTTTGGAAATTGTGCTTGTCAAAAAGCAAAAATGCAATCACACACCAAAAAAAAAAAAAAAAAAACCATTTTGTAATCAGACTCAATTCATTGCTTTCCCTAGAGTATTCTCGATTTACCTGATGGTCACGCACAAGTCAGATTATGGCAGAAGCTAGAGCTTGGTCTCAGCAAAGACAAACAACTTATGCATCTATTAGTAGGGTTCGGCTTCTCAGCAATAGATATGAGTTTTCTCCTGTCAGCATGAAGATTTGTACTGAAAATGACAAGTTACTGGGAAACCATTAAAGGATAATTATAAAGTGATTCTTGAACATACATTATTTTGTTTAATTGTATCCTGCCTTTAATTCTGAAGGAAGATATTATTATGTTCTCCATTTTACAGGTGAGTAAGATGAGTCTTAAAGATGTCAACTGATTTATCCAGTTCACAGAGCCAATAAATACAGGGACTCCCAGAGATTAATCTAGGTTTCTCATTGGTGAACGTATCCTAAATGATGACTGCATTTATCAGGCTCCTGAGATGTACTGTTGTTTGATATGCACTATCTAACTCAATCCTCAGGAACTCAATTATAAGATGGGTGTAAGTAGCCCCATGCTTTTCCTTGGGGAATTGATGCTCAGTGACATTATATGACTAACACCAAAGAAAGGATTTAAAACTATTTGGCTGGTTAGAAAGAAAAACAAAACAAAAAATAACAATATGCATGCATGTTCATCTCTATGAAAACTAATTTTCCCATCAATGGTGAGTTGTTTGTTTGGTTTCTCTTTACAGGAATTCAGTTGGATTGTCTGTTTTTCATGACGCACCACCAACACTACGTAGTAGGATGGGAAACTAGGTTCCACGGTATTCCCTCCCTCTCTGACTCAGGGGTAGCGTTGGTGAGAGAGGCCCTCACACAGCTCTTGGAAGGGGGGACAGGGTGGACGCCGTTTTCAGGAAGTCACGGGGGGGCAGATGCAGCACCTCCGGGGCCACGTCTCCAAGCTTCCGGTTCTCCGCTGTGGTGACCAGAAATGGCGGCTCTGGCGGCTCCGGAGCTCTGTCTTCTCTGTCCCCTGTGCTTCGCTCATAAGTCTTCACGGAACGTGTCCGCAGTTCTCAGCCCTGCGTTAACCTTCTCCTCTTACATCCGTGGAGTCCCCAGTTCTCGTATTAAACTCCTTATTCTTATGGTGTGTGTGACGGTGATAGTCACTCAGTCCTGTCCGATTCTGCGACCCCATGGACTAGCCCACCAGGCTCCTCTGTCCATGGGGTTCTCCAGGCAAGAATACTGGAGCGGGGTGCCATTCTCTTCTCCAGGGGATCTTCCTGACCCAGGGATCGAACCCTGACCCAGGTCTCCTGCATTGCAAGCAGATTCTTTATTGTCTGAGCCTTATAATACCATGGAAATTCTGCTTTCCTGACCTGACCTAGACTAATTACAGGTGGAAGATTTGTCCTACGGCTTAATTCCAATGGTGGTACTGCCAATAGTAGGGGTGCAGTGATTCTTTTCTGAATGGAATAGAAATGGTCATTGGGAAGAACACTCTTGAAATTTTTCGAATTATATATATATATATATATTTCACTGTGCATCTGTGCTAAGTTACTTCAGCCATGTCCAATTCTGTGCAACCCTATGGACTGTAGCCCATCAGGCTCTTCTGTCCATGGGATTCTCCAGGCAAGAATGCTGGAGTGGGTTGGGGTTGCCATGCCCTCCTCCAGGGGATCTTCCTGATCCAGGGATTGAACCTGTGTCTCTTACCTCTCCTACAGTTTCAGGTAGGATCTTTACCACTAGCGCTACCTGGAAAGCCCCATATATTCCAACCAGTTTGCTTAATTCAACCCAGTTAACTCTGCAGGAACAAAATAGAAAGCATCATAGAAGTAGTCAGCATATACAAAGAAACCTGTGTATCTAAAATAGACAATTTCCCTAATTGCTTTTTGTGATCAGCTACTGGTTCTGGCTTTGGCAGGAGATTATTTTGGAAATTGCAAAAGGATTTTACAAAAAGGATTTTGACCTCATAGAAGTAGTAACAATATTCTTATCGACATCTAGGAATGAGACCAAGGGTTTGAGTATGCTGACAAGATATTGGCATATTACATATTGACTATGTTTTTAAAGTTTATTCTCTAGAGAATGTATTTCATTTTTTATTATTAATATGGCTATCATTATTTTGGTCACCTGATGCAAACAGCCTACTCATTGGAAAAGACCCTGATGCTGGGAAGGAGTGAGGGTAGAAGGAGAAGAGGGCATCAGGGAATGTGATGGCTGAATGGCATCACTGATGCCATGGACATGACCTTGGGCAAACTCCGGGAGATGGTGACAGACAGGGGGGCCTGGAGTAGTGCAGTCCATGAGGTCGCAAAGAGGTGGACATGACTGGGCAACTGAACAACAATGGCTACCATTTATAGAGAATATACAACATTTGAACCCCTTGAGTTTATAAGAAATTTCATGTATTTTTAAATAGGTAATGTAGTGCCATAAAACGAAAATAACGCTTCCAGGTAAGCATATCTTTAAAAAGCCTAGATTTTTAAAAATCATAAATGGTAAAAGATGAGGTCTTGCTATATACCAAGTGGCAGCATATTGAATTATACATGATGCCAAAAAAAAAAAAAAACCACCTTCTTTTGTGCAGTCTACAAACCTAAACATACAAAATGATAGCACTGTCACCAATGCTGTCATAAAGATTCATGCAGAGGAAGGCCTTCGAAAACAAAACCTGCTATTAAATGTTCAGTGCAATTACCATCAAGAGATTCAGGCCCATCTATCAGGACCCACTAAATAAAGATTAACAGCCTTTTCTGTTTTACAGGTGTTACTTATTCCTATTCTATCTGTCTCTGAGGAATAAAGTAATCTTTATCCATAATACTGTTGCAAATTTATTATTGAATGGAGTTACTATCAATGTATACACAAATATGTAATTTGACTCAATAATCTAATCAAACAGTTACATACCTTGCTGCTTACCTGTGACTGAAACAGATTATAGACAATGTCTTGAAGACATGAGTGAATACTGATTTGTGTTCAAAATGCAACATAATTGAGTATAGTATTTCCAAAGACAGCATGAAAAAGAACTGGGTCTATAATATGGCAAATAATGTGTTATGGAGAGTGTATCTATGGCACATTTACAATTAAGAATATCCCTTAAGATGATAGCAAAAACACCTAGCTTCTGCCTCTTTTACTTGAAATGCTCAATCCTTTGCAATCATCACCATGACTGTGATGAACTACATGAATGTCCAAGAGGAAACCTACATGGCGGTGTTTGCAACTTCTATAAGATCCATACTTCCTGTTTACCCTTGTTTTTTAACCTGGATTTTGGCTAAAACACTGTTACTTGTCTTTGGTCCTCAGTATGCACATTCTTTGTGTTTCTGTTGGGTGGTGCTCACCCCCATGTCCCTCGATCCACTTCTCTACTGAGAAAATGTTACTCCAATATGCCAACAATTAGAAAACAGTCATCCCTGTAGACTGAAAATTCCACTGAGGGCAAGCACTATTTATTGTGTGTTTTGTTACCTCTCTGTATACATATAGTATCTAACATTGCCTCAGGGACACAGCAGGCTACCAATGTGTGTGTGTGTGTGTATATATATATATATATATATTCATTATATTATTCAATTATATATATAGAATAATTACATTTAATATAATATATATTATATTATATATATTCAATATGTATTCAATATATGTATACTGAATTATATTATTCAATATATATATTATATTATTCATAAATGATACAGAAAAATATAGATATAAATAAAGTGTTGGACCAAAAAAATGGCTGAACATCAAAGAATTGATGCTTTCAAATTATAGTGCTGGAGAAGACTCTTGAGAGTCCCTTGGACTGCAAGGAGATCCAACCAGCTAGTCCTAAAGGAAATCAATTCTGAATATTCATTGGAAGGACATGCGCTGAAGCTGAAACTCCAATACTTTGGTCACCTGATGCGAAGAGTTGACTCATTGAAAAAGACCCTGGTGCTGCGAAATATTGAAGACAAAAGGGGAAGGGGATGGCAAAGGATGAGATGGTTAGGTAGCATCATCGACTCAGTGGATGTGAATTTGAGAAAACTCTGGGAGATAGTGGAGGACACAGGAGCATACTGGGCTGCAGTCCACGGGCTGGCAAAGAGTTGGACACAATTTTGTCACTGAACAACAACAAGCAGTTTCATTGCTTTGCTCAGTAACTTTGGTTTCCTGAAATCTATCTTCTTTTAGCATTTTTAATATCTCACCTACTTCTCACCAACTACCTTTGGCATTGAAAGCTGGGGGTTTGTTTGCCACTTCTGGTCCTGGGGTTTCAGTCTATTTTCATATCTTCCCGCTGGCAGCATATTCTTTCAACCTACACTATTTGATATAAATCAAGAAGTGACTTTGCTTTTCCTCTTTTAGCTCTAGAGATCTGATGGGTCACTGTCATTCCTTCAGTCTTTTCCTGGATCCTTCTTCTTAAGAAAGGTATTTAGAAACATATGAGACCATAGTTACTGGCAGCAAGAAAATCAACTTTCCAATTTCATTCTTGAAGAAAAATCTCTCGCCCACATTCTTTCAAAACGTTGCAGAATAAAGTGACTGTTTGTACTGTCTGCCAACCTGAAATAATTTGACAGATTGCTTCTAAAGTGAATCTAAACTTAAACAAAATATAAAACTTTAGTTAACAAATTGAAGTAATGCCATACTCATAGATTTCATAGTTTCATGACAGTTTGACTCAGCTATACTGCTTCTCACATTCTTGGTAAAAAGAAAGTGTTTATTAGTTTGACTTCTGACTAGCAGCAACAAAAAATAAATACGATAAATATTTGAAGTATCATAGGGTATGTGCAATTATATATGCACATATTATACATGCATGGTAAAGCTTATAAAATTATAGTGTATGTACAATTATATATATACATATTATACATATATAATGCAATAAAGTAATTTGATTGTTCTTATGTGAGTTTTACTATTTTTAAATTAAAAAAATATTTGCATGTTCATTTAATATTTTAATCATGGCTTCATACATTAAATTAATATTTGTAAAGTACATGCTCTGTGCCAGATACCTATTTGTGACCTAGAAATTTAAACATGAACATCCATGTTCTTGTGAAGATGGTAAGTAAATAGATAATTGCAGTGACATAGACTTAGCTATGTAGAGATATAAGGTATATTTATATTTGTATAATATGAATGGAGATTGGGTATCTCAAAAACAGGTAATGCCCTGAAAAAATTAGAAAGATATTTCCTACATCTTTGATATGGTTCTGGTTGTTATATTGCCTTCTTACAAACTCACAGAGACAACCTTGTTCTCCAGCCAAAGCAGGGACCAAATGCAGTTTTTCTGGTCATGAAGCCACTCAAATAACTCTTAAGCTGGGCATCAAAGGAAAATTGGGAGTTTTCCAGGGGAGGAGGCTGGTCAAGGGTTTTTTCAAGAAGGAGGGCTGCTGTTAGTGGCTGAAAAATGGAAGTGTTTCAGATGCTGTGCCCAAGAGCCGTGACCAGTCAGTGACTAGAGGTCAGGTTGTCTATTTTCCACATTGCTTCTTGCTCAGTTTGAAAAAAGTGATATTCGCTCAGTTGTGTCCAACTCTTTGTGATCCATGGACTATAGCCCAGCAGGCTCCACTGTCCGTGGAAGAATGGACAGGTGTGGGTAGCCATTCCCTTCTCCAGGGGATCTTCCTGACCCAGGGATCGAACCCAGGTCTCCAGCATTTCAGGCAGAGTTTTTACCATCTGAACTACTAGTTTACCTTCTTGTAAATCCCAGATGGTGCAGTGTAAATAATCCACCTGCCAACGCAAGAGACCAAAGAGACGCAGGTTCAATCCCAAGGTTGGGAAGATCTCCTGAAGAAGAGAATGGCTAACCACTCCAGAGTTCTTGCCTTGAGAATCCCATGGACGGAGAAGCCTGGCAAGCTTCATTCCAAAGGTTCGCCAAGAGTCAGACATGACTGAGCGCTCATCAGTTCAGTTCAGTCGCTCAGTCGTGTCCGACTCTTTGCAACCCCATGAATCGCAGCACACCAGGCCTCCCTGTCCATCACCAACTCCTGGAGTTCACTCAGACTTGCATCTATCAAGTCAGTGATGCCATCCAGCCATCTCATCCTCTGTTGTCCCCTTCTTCTCCTGCCCTTAATCCCTCCCAGCATCAAAGTATTTTCCAACGAGTCAACACTTCGCATGAGGTGGCCAAAGTACTGGAGTTTCAGCTTCAGCATCATTCCTTCCAAAGAAATCCCAGGGTTGATCTCCTTCAGAATGGACTGGTTGCATCTCCTTGCAGTCCAAGGGACTCTCAAGAGTCTTCTCCAACACCACAGTTCAAAAGCATCAATTCTTCGGTGCTCAGCCTTCTTCCCAGTCCAACTCTCACATCCATACATGACTACTGGAAAAACCATAGCCTTGACTAGACGGACCTTAGTTGGCAAATTAATGTCTCTGCTTTTGAATATACTATCTAGGTTGGTCATCACTTTTTTTCCAAGGAGTAAGTGTCTTTTAATTTCATGGCTGCAGTCACCATCTAAAGTGATTTTGGAGCCCCAGAAAATAAAGTCTGACACTGTTTCCACTCTTTCCCCATCTATTTCCCATGAAGTGATGGGACCAGATGCCATGATCTTCATTTTCTGAATGCTGAGCTTTAAGCCAACTTTTTCACTCTCCTCTTTCACTTTCATCAAGAGGCTTTTAGTTCCTCTTCACTTTCTGCCATAAGGGTGGTGTCATCCTGCATATCTGAGGTTATTGATATTTTTCCCAGTAATCTTGATTCCAGCTTGTGTTTCTTCCAGCCCAGCGTTTCTCATGATGTACTCTGCATAGAAGTTAAATAAGCAGGGTGACAATATACAGCCTTGACACTCCTTTTCCTATTTGGAACCAGTCTGTTGTTCTATGTCCAGTTCTAACTGTTGCTTCCTGACCTGCATACAGATTTCTCAAGAGGCAGGTCAGGTGGTCTGGTATCCCCATCTCTTTCAGAATTTCCCACAGTTTCTTGTGATCCACACAGTCAAAGGCTTTGGCATAGTCAATAAAGCAGAAATAGATGTTTTTCTGGAACTCTCTTGCTTTTTCAGTGATCCAGTGGATGTTGGCAATTTGATCTCTGGTTCCTCTGCATTTTCTGAAACCAGCTTGGACATCAGGAAGTTCACGGTTCACATATTGCTGAAGCCTGGCTTGGAGAATTTTGAGCATTACTTTACTAGCATGTGACATGAGTGCAATTGTGCGGTAGTTTGAGCATTCTTTAGCATTGCCTTTCTTTGGGATTGGAATGAAAACTGACCTTTTCCTGTCCTGTGGCCACTGCTGAGTTTTCCAAATTTGTTGGCATATTGAGTGCAGCACTTTCACAGCATCATCTTTCAGGATTTGAAATAGCTCAACTGGAAATCCATCTCCTCCACTAGCTTTGTTCATAGTGATGCTTTCTAAGGCCCACTTGACTTCACATTCCAAGATGTCTGGCTCTAGATTAGTGATCACACCATCGTGATTATCTGGGTCGTGAAGATCGTTTTTGTACAGTTCTTCTGTGTATTCTTGCCACCTCTCCTTAATATCTTCTGCTTCTGTTAGGTCCATACCATTTCTGTCCTTTATCGAGCCCATCTTTGCATGAAATGTTCCCTTGGTATCTCTAATTTTCTTGAAGAGATCTCTAGTCTTTCCCATTCTGTTGTTTTCCTCTATTTCTTTGCATTGATCGCTGAAGAAGACTTTCTTATCTCTTTTTGCTATTCTTTGGAACTCTGCATTCAGATGCTTATATCTTTCCTTTTCTCCTTGGTGTTTTGCCTCTCTTCTTTTCACAGCTCTTTGTAAGGCCTCCCCAGACAGCCATTTTGCTCTTGTGCATTTCTTTTCCATGGGGATGGTCTTGATCCCTGTCTCCTGTACAATGTCAGGAACCTCCGTCCATAGTTCATCAGGCACTCTATCTATCAGATCTAGGCCCTTAAATCTATTTCTCACTTCCACTGTATAATCATAAGGAATTTTATTTAGGTCATACCTGAATGGTCTAGCAGTTTTACCTGCTTTCTTCAATTTCAGTCTGAATTTGGTAATAAGGAGTTCATGATCTGAGCCACAATCAGCTCCTGGTCTTGTTTTTGTTGACTGTATAGAGCTTCTCCATCTTTGGCTGCAGAGAATATAATCAATCTGATTTTGGTGTTGACCATCTGGTGATGTCCATGTGTAGAGTCTTCTCTTGTGTTGCTGGAAGAGGGTGTTTCCTATGACCAGTGCATTTTCTTGGCAAAACTCTATTAGTCTTTGCCCTGCTTCATTCCACATTCCAAGGCCAAATTTCCCTGTTATTCCAGGTGTTTCTTGACTTCCTACTTTTGCACACACACAAATTAATATAACCAATCACCATTCACTCTTGGTGTTCAACTTTTGCTGAGCTCTCTGACGGAACTCAAGAGAGACAGTTATGAACAATAAGAGTGATTCTCCAACTCTTAAAGACTTAGTCACTAGCAGAGGAGAAGAAAGTCATTGAGTGTTCTCATTAGCCATTGCAAGATCATAGGGAGATCAGAATCAGATACTTGGAATCTGGTGTAAGAGAAATGCCCATGAGAGCAGAAAGCGGAAGCCTAGGTAGTCTGAGTCAGTTAAATATCTTGGCTTCTGAATCAGGAAATTACCTAAATTTCTGTCACTTTTTTCTGCAGAGTGGCTTTCTGGATCCATTTTTAAGTTGCCCATATGCTGTTCATGTTAAAGTTAAAGCTCATCTTTTGTTGTTGATACCTTTTAGGGTTTTCTGATGTTTCTTTTGGCTTCCATAAGTTCAGACTGCTGTTGTTCAACTTTCAACAAAATAAGCTCTGCTTTAAGTATCTTTGACATTTCTCTGGTCTTTTTTCTTTCAGTCACCACATATATTACTTCTCATCCATCACCATTGGACATCCAGACACCTAAATTTTCTAATCTGACATCCTAGATGAAGTCACCTTCCTTTTGATGAAGAAATTCTATTCTGAGTGGCTTCCCTTGTGGCTCAACTGGTAAAAAGTCCACCTGCAAAGAAGAAGACTTGGGTTTGATCCCTGGGTTGGGAAGATCCCTGCAGAAGGGAACGGCTACCCACTCCAGTATTCTGGCCTGGAGAATTCCATGAGTCAGGCACAACTGAGCAACTTTCACTTTCACTGGTCTGAGTATTTCTTTGGTGCCAAGTTGGCATTTTGGAGAACCAGTCTGCATTACAATAACTTCTGTTTTCACCTGAGGGCTTCAGCAGCATCTTATCTCTTTTCCTTCCAGATTGCCTCTTGGCAACCCTGTAAGAGATTCAGTGTCTTTCTTGTATTCCAGGACACACCTGACTTTCTCAGTCTGGCGTGGTGGCCCCTCTAGTCCTTGCTCCCATAGACTTGAATTCAGATACAATAGTCTGTTCTTGCAATGATGGATTTTCTTGGTTATTTCTCCTCATTGTATTTGAATTTGAGACAAGGGATTTCAGGGGCTTCCCTGGTGGCTCAGGTGGTAAAGAGTCTGCATGCAGGAGACCCGGATTCAATCCCTGGGTCAGGAAGAGCCTTGGAGAAGGGAATGGCTACCTACTCCAGTATTCTTGCCTGGAGGATCTCATGGACAGCCTGGTGGGCTACAGTCCATTGGGTTGCAAAGACTGAACATGACTGAGCAACTAGCACACATGGTCCTATTCACATTTTTATCACTCTATGTGTGTGTGTGCTCAGTTGTGTCTGACTCTTTGCAGCCCTATGGACTGTAGCCCACCAGGCTCCTCTGTCCATGGAATTATCCAGGCAAGAATACTAGAGTGGGTTGCCATGCCCTCCTCTCGGGGATCTTCCTGACACAGGGGTTGAACCCATGTCTCCTTCATCTCCTACATTGCAGGGGGATTCTTTACTGCTGAATGATTGGGGAAGCCCACACTTTTACTATAATCCAGCAAAACATCTGATATAGAGAATGTCCAACAAGTGTCTATAGAATTTATGAGCGAATGATTACTTGTTAAGAGGGAGAAATCTTGCTTCACTTTAGTCCTAAAAAACATTTTACTAAGTATTCTAGTCATGATTCCCTATATTATTCTTCAAACACTACTCTGCATTTATTAATAATTAGTGTGCATTTTGTATGAATAGACTTTAAAGAGTCAATTAACCCACCTGAACTGCACTACTGTGTGGGAGGGGGTGTTCAAGAGTATTTGTTTGTCAGTCTTAAGAGTTAATTCCCCAACAGTGAGGTAGATGGTGTGGGATTTTAATCCCTTTTGGAATTTGGGGTTTGAAGCTGTACCGCTCAGAAGGAATAGCAGAATGAAAATGTTACATGAAAATGTTTCCCTAAATAACTAAATTGTTAACAAATATTAATTATAGTGACTATGAAAGTGAAAGTGAAAGTGAAGTCGCTCAGTCGTGTCGGACTCTTTGCGACCCGTGGACTGTAGCCCACCAAGCTCCTCTGTCCATGGGATTCTCCAGGCAAGAATACTGGAGCGGGTTGCCATTTCCTTCTCTAGGGGCTCTTCCCCACCCAGGGATGGAACCCAGGTCTCCCACATTGCAGGCAGACGCTTTGACATAGTAGGTATATTCTCACTAACTTCTCAATCTTCTTTAAAAATGATGAGGATAGAAAACGATGGGGAAGCAGTGTTTTGCCCTCTAAGTAAAGGAAACCATACCGAATGATCTACCTACCGCACATGTGAGCTTTTTAAAAGACGCATGGAAGAATGGATCATCAAGGTCTCGCCTTGTCGAGGGAGGAGAAAAGAGAGTGCAAGCTGAAAGGTTTCAGACGCATCTAGGGTGAACCATGGGCTCCATAGTTGACAAACTGAGGACCAGAGAGGTTGAGTGACTTCCCTGAGGTCTCCCAACAGATCTGAGAATAGGGTCTTGCTCTTCTCTTTGCCAGTTGAGTGCTGCCAACACAATGCCCACACCTTCTAGGAGGAGAACCATGTCAGGAGGAAACAAGCTAGATCCCAACATATCTGAAAGTAGACTCCAATTTCCAAGACCATCGTCCATTCGATACTAAAAAAATCTCAGAGGGGAAAATGCTGTCTCTTTAAACAAGGAAAATGACCTATTAGGTCTCTGTAGTCACCACAGTATGGAATTCAGTGATTTCTTGACACAGGCTGGGGAAGGGGACCCTGGGGAGACCCTGCCAAAAATGGACCCTGCAGCCAGGCCGGTGCCCGTCCTGATTATCAGATGGGGCGACATGGAGCCTTAGGTGTTGCTATTGTCACAGCAGATGAAACACATCCTTTTGGCTCGTGGAGGGTTTGGAGTCCGTTCATGAAACCAGATGGGTTCTAATTAATGCAGGATCTGTACACAAGCCTACTTCCTTTTATTCCTAACTGGCAGCCTGAGATCCATTTGGGATTTACCTAATGAGTCTATTCCAGGAAACTACCATTTGCATTAATTAACTCTATGATAGGAATGGGGGTGCATTTAGAGGGCTGTTAAAATTGCAAGGAGAGTGACAGATTCACAGTTCTATGACTCTTTTGGCTCTTGAAGAATTGGTTTTTAAGAGAAGAATGATGTCCCCAAACCATCTAGAGTTCCTCAGCCTTTGAAGTGTGGCCTGTTTCACCCAGTGATGTGCCCAGCTTCACATCCACCTTCCTGGCCAGACATGGCCCCGTGAACAAGTTCAAGGTGGTGATGTGTCAATAGAAGTCTTTGCATGACAATTCTGCAAATGGATTGTTTCTGACCCTAAATAATAGAACTCAGGTGACCCATAATGTTTACCTTCTCTTCCCACTTGGATTCTGTACATGGTGCATGAATTTGGTTTCATAAGGGCAAAGTGAAAGTGATGGCTGTTCAGTTATGTCTGACTATTTGCGACCCTGTGGATTCTAGCTGGCCAGGTTCCTCTGTCCATGGCATTCTCCAGGCAAGAATACTGGCGTGGGTAGCCATGCCCTTCTCCAAGGGATCTTCCCGACTCAGGGATCAAACCCAGGTCTCTCGTATTGCAGGCAGATTCTTTACTGTCTGAGCCACCAGGGAAGCCCCTTCATAAGAACAAAGTTCCTATGAAAAGAGTTCAGTTCAGTTCAGTCGCTCAGTCACTCAGTCGTCTCTTTGCAACCCCATGAATCGCAGCACGCCAGGCCTCCCTGTCCATCAACATCTCCCAGAGTTTACTCAAACGCATATCCATCAAGTCAGTGATGCCATCCAGCCATCTCATCCTCTGTCGTTCCCTTCTCCTCCAGCCCCCAATCCCTCCCCGCATTAGGGTCTTTTAGCAGAGCAGAAAAGTGGACAGAGTCCAAGACAGGTGGCCTCCTGCATCCAGGCTCCTCTCTGGGCTGCAACTGTGACTAAAGACCAGATCCCCATTTGGCAAATTAGCTACTCATCCATACCCTGAACCCCATGGTGCCCAAGATCTCCCTAGAATATTCTTGTGAATTAAATAGAAAGAAGTCTTATATGTTATGGATCACTTTTCCTTGCATGTGATCATGAGTTTGCACATTGTCATGAAAATACAGATGAAAAAATCAGCCTCTCACCTTTCTCTTAGCACAGTAGAATATAATATTGTGTATAATACAATACTTTGTGTTCAGTCATGTTTGATTTTTTGTGATCCTCATGAACTATGGCCTGCCAGGCTCTTCTGTCCATGGAATTTTCCCAGCAAGAATATTGGAGTGGGTTACCATTTCCTCCCAGCTGCAGCCCCTGGCCTCGGGCTCTGGGTGGCTCCTCAGGGTCACCACCCCTGGCCTCGGGTAAGAGGTGGCTTCTCCTGAGCCACCCACGCCTGAGGTGAGGGTAGGCGGCCAGGAGGAGCAACCCAAGGAGCAGTGGCTGTGCAGGCACAGGAGGGCCTAGAGGAGCTATCCTACATTGAAGGTCAGGAACTGCAGCGGTAAGGAGATACCTCTCATCCAAGGTAAGCAGCAGCGGCTGTGCTTTGCTGGAACAGCCATGAAGAGATGCCCCATACCCAAGGTAAGAGAAACCCAAGTAAGATGGTAGGTGTTGCAAGAGGGCATCAGAGGGCAGACACACTGAAACCATACTCACAGAAAACTAGTCAATCTAATCACACTAGGACCACAGCCTTGTCTAACTCAATGAAACCAAGCCATGCTTGCGGGGCAACCCAAGACAGGCAGGTCGTGGTTGAGAAGTCTGACAGAATGTGGTCCACTGGAGAAGGGAATGGCAAGCCACTTCAGTATTCTTGCCTTGAGAACCCCATGAACAGTATGAAAAGGCAAAGATAGGATATCAAAAGGGGAACTCCCCAGGTCATTAGCTGTCCAATATGCTACTGGAGATCAGTGGAGAAATAACTCCAGAAAGAATGAGGGGATGGAGCCAAAGCAAAAACAATACCCAGTTGTGGATATGACTGGTGATAGAAGCAAGATCCGATGCTGCAAAGGGCAATATTGCATAGGAACCTGGAATGTCAGGTCCATGAATCAAGGCAAATTGGAAGTGGTCAAGCAAGAGATAGCAAGGGTGAACATCGACATTCTAGGAATCAGCGAACTAAAATGGACTGGAATGGGTGAATTTAACTCAGATGACCATTATATCTACTACTGTGGGCAGGAATCCCTTAGAAGAAATGGAGTAGCCATCATGGTCAACAAAAGAGTCCAAAATGCAGTACTTGGATGCAATCTCAAAAATGACAGAATGATCTCTGTTCGTCTCCAAGGCAAACCATTCAATATCACAGTTATCCAAGTCTATGCCCCAACCAGTAACGCTGAAGAAGCTGAAGTTGAATGGTTTTATGAAGACCTACAAGACCTTTTAGAACTAACACCCAAAAAAGATGTCCTTCTCATTGTAGGGGACTGGAATGCAAAAGGAGGAAGTCAAGAAACACCTGGAGTAACAGGCAAATTTGGCCTTAGAATGTGGAATGAAGCAGGGCAAAGACTAATAGAGTTTTGCCAAGACAATGCACTGGTCATAGCAAACACCCTCTTCCAACAACACAAGAGAAGACGCTACACATGGACATCACCAGATAGTCAACACCAAAATCAGATTGATTATATTCTTTGCAGCCAAAGATGGAGAAACTCTATACAGTCAACAAAAACAAGACCAGGAGCTGACTGTGGCTCAGATCATGAACTCCTTATTGCCAAATTCAGATTTAATTGAAGAAAGTAGGGAAAACCACTAGACCATTCAGGTATGATCTAAATCAAATCCCTTATGATTATACAGTGGAAGTGAGAAATAGATTTAAGGGCCTAGATCTGATAGATAGAGTGCCTGATGAACTATGGAATGAGGTTCCTGACATTGTACAGGAGACAGGGATCAAGACCATCCCCATGGAAAAGAAATTCAAAAAAGCAAAATGGCTGTCTGGGGAGGCCTTACAAAGAGCTGTGAAAAGAAGAGAGGCAAAAAGCAAAGGAGAGAAGGAAAGATATAAGCATCTGAATGCAGAGTTCCAAAGAATAGCAAGAAGAGATAAGAAAGCCTTCTTCAGCAATCAATGCAAAGAAATAGAGGAAAACAACAGAATGGGAAAGACTAGAGATCTCTTCAAGAAAATTAGAGATACCAAGGGAACATTTCATGCAAAGATGGGCTTGATTAAGGATAGAAATGTTCTGGACCTAACAGAAGCAGAAGATATTAAGGAGAGGTGGCAAGAATACACAGAAGAACTGTACAAAAAAGATCTTCACGACCCAGATAATCATGATAATGTGATCACTAATCTAGAGCCAGACATCCTGGAATGTGAAGACAAGTGGGCCTTAGAAAGCATCACTACGAACAAAGCTAGTGGAGGTGATGGAATTCCAGTTGAGCTGTTTCAAATCCTGAAAGATGATACTGTGAAAGTGCTGCACTCAGTATGCCAACAAATTTGGAAAACTCAGCAGTGGCCACAGGACTGGGAAAGGTCAGTTTTCATTCCAATCCCAAGGAAAGGCAATGCCAAAGAATGCTCAAACTACCGCACAATTGCACTCATGTCACATGCTAGTAAAGTAATGCTCAAAATTCTCCAAGCCAGGCTTCAGCAATATGTGAACCATGAAGTTCTTGATGTTCAAGCTGGTTTTAGAAAAGGCAGAGGAACCAGAGATCAAATTGCCAACATCTGCTGGATCATTGAAAAAGCAAGAGAGTTCCAGAAAAACATCTATTTCTGCTTTATTGACTATGCCAAAGCCTTTGACTGTGTGGATCACAATCAACTGTGGAAAATTCTGAAAGAGATGGGGATACCAGACCACCTGACCTGCCTCTTGAGAAATCTGTATGCAGGTCAGGAAGCAATGGTTAGAACTTGACATAGAACAATAGACTGGTTCCAAATAGGAAAAGGAGTATGTCAAGGCTGTATATTGTCACCCTGCTTATTTAACTTCTTTGCAGAGTACATCGTGAGAAACGCTGGACTGGAAGAAACACAAGCTCGAATCAAGATTGCCAGGAGAAGTATCAATAACCTCAGATATGCAGATGACACCACCCTTATGGCAGAAAGTGAAGAGGAGCTAAAAGCCTCTTGATGAAAGTGAAAGAGGAGAGCGAAAATGTTGGCTTAAAGCTCAACATTCAGAAAACGAAGATCATGGCATCTGGTCCCATCACTTCATGGGAAATAGATGGGGAAACAGTAGAAACAGCGTCAGACTTTATTTTGGGGGGCTCCAAAATCACTGCAGATGTGCGTGCAGCCATGAAATTAAAAGATGCTTCCTCCTTGGAAGAAAAGTTATGACCAACCTAGATAGTATATTCAAAAGCAGAGACATTACTTTGCCGACTATGCGCCGTCTAGTCAAGGCTATGGTTTTTCCTGTGGTCATGTATGGATGTGAGAGTTGGACTGTGAAGAAGGCTGAGCACGGAATAATTAATGCTTTTGAACTGTGGTGTTGGAGAAGACTCTTGAGAGTCCCTTGGACTGCAAGGGGATCCAACGAGTCCATTCTGAAGGAGATCAGCCCTCGAATTTCTTTGGAAGCAATGATGCTAAAGCTGAAACTCCAGTACTTTGGCATGCGAAGAGTTGACTCATTGGAAAAGACTCTGATGCTGGGAAGGACTGGGGGCAGGAGGAGAAGGGGACGACCAAGGATGAGATAGCTGGATGGCAACACGGACCCGAAGGACATGAGTCTGAGTGAACTCCCGAAGTTGGTGATGGACAGGGAGGCCTGAAATGCTGCGATTCATGGGGTCGCAAAGAGTTGGACACGACTGAGCGACTGTACGGAACTGAACTGAACCATTTCCTTCTCCAGGGACCTTCCCAATCCAAGGGTTGAAGTTGCATCTCTTGAACCTCCTGCCTTGGCAGGCAGATTCTTTACCATTGAGCCACCTGAGAAGCCCATCCAAGATCAACTCACACAAAGCAATTGTGAATAAGGAAGAATTTACTAAATAATGAAGTACATTTCAATTAAAGATCCCAGGAAGTGTTTCAAATTGTTGAACCTCAATACACATTCAAAAATTCATAGCAGTGGTTTTGTCTTTTGGGATGCCACAAAATGGAGATTTTCTTGAGAATGACCAGGGTCCTCTTTTCCCTGGGATCTTCTCTACATCCCTGTTTTCACTTTGATGTTTCTTTATAACTATCTATCTTTTCTTTGAAAGCCTGAAAGCAAATCCTGCTCTTTACCTCATGAGCAATACTTTGACTTCTTTTTTGAAGTCATTATACCAACAGAAAGCCTGGCTTTCTACTGAAACTGTCTTAAAATATTACTTGCTTACATTTCTTATAAAAAAATCTCATTCTTTTGCTAAGTAGAATATCAATATCTGTTGTGAAAACATAATGATTGTTTCACAAGTAAAGGAGCAGTTTATGTATACACATTAGTATGGATTTATGTCTAGTTTTATATTTCTAAAAATGTCAATTTGTATTGACCTTAGTAGTTACATTTGTACTTCCAAGGGCAGAATAGTCTTTATAAATGGCTCCTAAAATATCTACAGGATCGCAGAAGACTGTGAAAAAGCAGCAAGTGGGACCTCAGACCATGCTTGCTTGCTCTTAGTTCTGTTACTGTTGACGTCTTTGCATCTCTCTGACATTTTCTGTGTTAAACACAAGTAGTAACACTGCACTCATTCTATAGATTCCATCATAGCCTGCCTGAGACCACAAGGAAATGCTGTAAAAGGCTAGAGTTGATTTTCCTTATTTTTTTCCTCTGTTTTGGCTTCGCTGCATGGCATGAGGGATCATAGATCCCTAGAGATCGAACCCATGACCCTGCAGTGGAAGCAAAGTGTCCCAACCCCTGCATTAGCAGGGAAATCCTACGGTTTCTTCTGAGAAAGATGATGGATCTTAGTTTTTAGGTCAAGTCTATATGTTTTTTAAAATCAAATGAGTTCTGAATCTTGATAATTGTGGTTTGCCTTAAAATTTCACCTCTCAGTATATAATCTATTGAGAATTAGTTCAGGAGATGAGCTTGTTATCCCAGGTAATGATCATTTCACCTTTCAGTAGCATGCTTCTATAAGATGATTATAGCTAAAGTATAAAGCAAAAAGTAAGACAGACTCTCAAACAGACTCAAATAGAATTTTCTTATGTGGGAAATCCCTCAACTAATTCACGACCACTAGCACCCTGACTAGAGCATGGCTTCAGGGTGACTCATTTTAAAACACGCCCCTCGCCTTATTTTTTGGCAAGTGAAATTGTCTGTAGATAAAGTGAGAGAAGGGCTTCCCTGACAGCTCAGCAGTAAAAGAATCCACCTGCCAACCAGGAGACTCAGGAGACCTGGGTTTGATCCCTGGGTCAGGAAGATTCCCTGGAAAAAGGAATGGCTACCCACTCCAGTATTCTTGCCTGGAAAATTCTATGGGTAGAGGAGCCTGCTTGGCTACAGTCCATGGGGTCACAAAGAATCAGACACAACTGAGTGACTAACACATACACACATAAGTGTTTCTCATAACTTCTAATTTTTGCAAAAAAGGAAATGCCAAATTCATCCTGAAATTCTTATATTTTCTTCTGATTAGGTAAGTTCCCTTTTTTCATTTACTACCTGATTATTTTGGCTTGAAATACAGAATTACCTTTATTTGAAGGGTGTATATCTTTTAGGAAACCATTTTGAATTTAAAATAACCTTCAGTTCAGTTCAGTTCAGTCGTTCAGTCATGTCCGACTCTTTGCGACCCCATGAATCGCAGCATGCCAGGCCTCCCTGTCCATCACCAACTCCCGGAGTTCACTCAGATTCACGTCCATCGAGTCAGTGATGCCATCCAGCCATCTCATCCTCTGTCCCTTCTCCTCCTGCCCCCAATCCCTCCCAGCATCAGAGTCTTTTCCAATGAGTTAACTCTTCGCATGAGGTGGCCAAAGTACTGGAGTTTCAGCTTTAGCATCATTCCTTCCAAAGAAATCCCAGGGCTGATCTCCTTTAGAATGGACTGGTTGGATCTCCTTGCAGTCCAAGGGACTCTCAAGAGTCTTCTCCAACACCACAGTTCAAAATAACCTTACATAAATATTAATAACACATATTTCTGTGGTTATATCAATGTTCTCTCACTAGGCAGAATGTCTTTTTCTCCTCCTGGTGAAAAATGCTGAAACGACATACAGAAAAAAAAATCGCTTTAAATGTTAAAATCATTTACTACTTAATCAGATTTCTTAAAAGCATATTTTATGGTTGAACATTAGATGAAAGCAAATAATTCAGCATTGTGCAGATATAATCGACAACTTTTAGAACCAGGAATTCCCCTTGGAAGAAGTTTCACTAAAAATACTTTTAGTGTGTATAAAACTGACACTATATATTTTTTACCATAAAAAATACACTGAATGATTTTATTGATCTTTTTAAAAGATTAAGTGTGAAATCTTTATAGATCTTAGAGTTTTAAATAAGTTTGAAATTGAGTCTAATACATTTAATAAAATGTATTAAATTTTACAGTATTAGATTTTATTTCATTGCAATCTAATTAATTATAAATCTAATAATTTCTAATTTATTATAAATCTAATAATTTCCAATCTATTATAAATCTAATAATTTTATGCATTTTACTAAATATTAATAAAACATATTACATTTAATAAATGTGATACTTATATGTACAAAATAATATAATTATTTAAATATTTTTCCAATAGCTATTATTTATTAACTGCTTACTATATGCCAGGAATTGTGCTTAATAATTTATAGGCATTATCTTCTCTAACACCCACAGCAACCCAATGAAATAAGTATTATTACTTTGCCCATTTTAAAAATAAAAGTCCCTAAACCTAGAAAGATGAAAACTCTTGCCACAGGTTGCTAGGCTGGGATTAGAGTCACAGCCGTTTATCTGTGAACAACAGCTCAGATTCTTAACAATATGGCTGCTCTCAGACAAAACCCTGCCAGGGTTTTATTTCCTTATTTCTTTTGTCACAGAAGAACTTTTATCTAAGTGCTTCTGGCTAATACTCTTCTTTATGATGTTTAAAACAGGTGCAGAAATTTATATGATAGGAGCATGACATTTGAAAATACTTCTCCTTGATTCCAATAATGTAATCCCAATAGAGGCACCTCACTGACTTTGTGTTCAAAGTGACATGTTTTGTAGAAACGCCACCACAGCCTTTGTGAGGTGACGAGGCTGACCTTTCTGCTTTAAAACCAGGTGTGTCTGGTTGAATAGAAAAGTCTCAGGAGAGGGGTCCTGGTAGTAACTCTCTTCCATGGACTTAGAAGCTGTGAAGCGTTGTTGTGTGGAAGAAGCCATGTGGGTTTCATATTTATTCCAAGTGATGATTTGGGATTTTCCAGTCTAATAATACATCACAAAATTAGTGAGCCAAAAATTTAAACTAGGCTTGAAAATAACTTTCTCAGGAGACTTCTGCTTCATTACCAACTCCAGTTCTCCATCCTGAAAACAGAAATTATAACACAGACATACATAGGTATGTAATGTAGACATACCGTAGTGGGAGGTTGTGAATGATTAACCATATGCGTTTAGCTTATTGAAGTCATAGATTATTACTGAGGATCCCTTTAACCTCTGCTCTGCTCTGCCAGAGGGACGGAGGGCATGAGCTAATGAGTCTGTTTGCTTCCATTCTAAATACACGATCTTTACGGAATTTGCACACCTGCACGAGCCCATGCTTTCTGGTGGAAATCAAGCAGAAAGAAACATAGTACCCAGAGAAAATGGGCTAATTGGTCCAAAACAGACCATTTACTCTTGAATATTGTTTGTGTGTGTTTTGCCATCATTATTACTAGTTCCTACTCAATCTTTCTCCAGATTCCTAACAATCTATCTTGGAATAAGCCGCCAGCTATTATTCATCTGACGAAACACTTTTGTCCTTCCTAATCACCTCTTCCTTGTTACAGCCGCATGGTTAGCTCACAGACTTCAGGTCTCTGCTCAGCTGTCACCTGAGAGTTGACGTCCACCACCTCTCTATCTAAAAGAGCTGCGCTCCATCCTCTTCTGCCCACATGGGTGCTCTTTATCTCTTTGTCCTGCTGTATTTCTCCTGAGTGATCAGGATCCCTCAGCACATTGTGTTTGCTTGTGTGTTATCTATCATCCACTCTGTAAAGGAAAACTGTGAGATCAGAGAATGTATACATGGGGCTCATTGTCCTCTTTGCAGCACCAAAAGCGGGCTTGGAACAATTTGGACATTCACTGAATATATGCTGACTAAATGTGGTATTTCTGCTGGATACATCCATTTTCTTAAGTGGCTGTTTCCAGTAATCATTGCTGTGGTCTGTGTTAGATTTTTGACATTAATAAGCAACATAAAGGGCTTACTAGGTGGAGAAGTGGTAAAAAAAATCCACCTGCCAATGCAGGAGATACAACAGATGTGGGTTTGATCCCTGGCTCAGGAAGATCCCCTGGAGTAGGAAATGGCAACATGCTCCTGTGTTGTTGCCTGGAAAAATTCCATTAACAGAGGAACCTGGTGGCCTACAGTCCATGGGGTGGAAAGGAGTTGAACAGGACTGAGCAGCTGAGCACCCATGCATGCACATAAGGTACAGAAAGGTCCTGTCCTTCAGAAAGTCTTGCAAAACAACTGTAACTCATGAAAATAAAATTTTAATTTGCTGTGTAAACATCTGAAGAGAAGGTAACGGAAACACTTGTCTTGATCTAATATCAGTTTTCTCATGTATATATATAAATCAATTTATTTTAAAATCTCCTTGGCATACATGATCTAGTGTAGATCTGAGGTTCATATGTACCTGAGTTCCAGTCTGAATAAACCATTTCCCAACCGAGTATTGCTTGAACTATAAATTATGGAATAATAATACCTATTTATATTTTTTTCTCATGAGAGTTTATTAAATAAGACCATTTTAAGATCAGATCATCTAGGACATTAATGACTGATGTATATCAGGTATCCAATGTGTGTTCCTCTCTATCAAAGCAAACATATACATTTTAATCCAAAAAAACAGAAAAATGTGTCAAATCTCTATTTTTACTCCTTTCAAAGACTAGTCACCACTAAATGCTTTGTGGGTACATCTGCTACATCTGCTGTTGATCAAGCTCTGAAAGACTGTTTCTTCCACCTACCTTCTCATTCCTGTGGCTCTCTCTGAAACTTTGCAATTAACTTTGCAATGTCTTTATTTGCTCTTGAATTGCCTGTCATCTGACAATCTCATCCATACGAGTGTCTCTAAGGATTCTGCTCCTGTCCCATCACTCTCCTCATCCCATAATTTTCCCCCAAGTGGTTTCACTCATTCTCTTCATTTTATTACCATCTATATGCTAATGGCTCTCAGGCCAGCTCTATTTTCTAACATCAGCCCCCCCATAATCACCCTGTACCCTGATGGCTCCAATTTGGGGCCTCTAATAGAACTGAACAGGAGACTATCATGTCCCCCAAATGAAACTGTTCTTGCTTTATTTAAATGTTTGATGATTGGATGGCAAGAAGCAGGAGAAGGGAGAAGACAAAACCGGTGATTGGTTTCTAGGTAACATGGTAGCAACAATCGAGAAAAAGAATAGGGCGACAGTGACGGTCTCATTCTCAAGTGTGATGTTGGTGAAACGGATGTGTAACTTTCCAGAAAAGTCTGGCAGGTGCTATTTTAATTAGGGAATCAAAGTTAACATCAGAGAAACGAGTCATATCAAACTTGATAGGATGCAATGAAAAGAACACATTGTCACTTTCATGATATTTGCTTCAAAGATGTGTAACCTGAATCAAATCCTATGAAAACATCAGAAAAACCTAAATGAAAGCACATTCTAGAAAACATCTGGCTTGTAATCTTCAAAAGTGTCAAAGTTATGAAGCCAGGGAAAGGTTGAGAAGACATAACCAATTTTAAAGCATGGTTTTGATCTGGGTCATTTTGTTATACAAAATGCTGTTGGGAAAACTGACAGAACTTGAATGGTATCTGAGGATGATACTGTGGAAATGTAGCCATTTTTATTTCTTATGTTTGTTGGTCTTATTGCGATTATGTAGGAGAAAAAAAAAAGTGAATATTGATAGTTGCTCAGTCGTGTCCAACTTTTTGTGACCCCGAGGAATGTAGCCTGTCAGGCTCCTCTGTCCATGGAATTCTCCAGTCAAGAATATCCGAGTGAGTTGCCATTCCCTTTCCAAGGTATCTTCCTGAACCAGGGATCAAATCCAGGTCTCCTGAATTGCAAGTAGATTCTTTACCATCAGAGCCTCCAAGGAAGCCCAACATAGGAGAAGTTCCCTATATATAGGAAATATACATTCTAATATTGAGTATGATGGACAACATATTGACAATTTCTCTGAAATGCATTGTAGGAAAGAAACTCCTTTATATGGTATTTATAGTTTTATTTTTTTTTCCTGACAGCTTCAGATTGTTTCAAAATAAAAACAATTACTTAAAAAAAAGACTAGAATTTTTCTCATTGCTACACAACTGTGGGGAGATATGAGCTGTATGGCAACACAATCAGACTGATGTCTCTGAAAGGCCACTCTGGCTGCTCCAGGAAGTATATTTATTTTGCTTTGTTTTTCTGACCACACAGTACAGCCTGTAGGATCTCAGTTCCCTGACCAAGGATTGAACCTGTGCCTTCTTGCAGTGTCAGTGTGGAGTTTTAACCACTGGACCACCAAAGGATTCCTGGAAGAATATTTGCCAAGTGGGAAAGTGGAGGGATTGTAGCACGCAGGGCTTCCCCTATGGCCCATCAGACAAAGAATTCACCTGCAATGTGGGAGACAGAAGAGATATGGGTTTGATCCCTGGGTCAGGAAGATCCCCTGGAGAAGGAAATGGCAGCAGTATTCTTATCTGGGAAATCCATGAACAGAGACAGGACTTAGTGACTAAACAACAACAAAATTATTTACATTTAAATGCATGATTATTGCCCACGAGTCTCCTCTGTCCATGGGAACCTCCCTGCTGGTCCAGTGGTTAAGAATCCACCTTCCAATGCACTGAGGCACAGGTGCAATCCATGATCTGGGAAGATCCCACATGCCAAGGAGCAAATAAGCCCCTTCACAACTACTAAATCCAGCATGCCTAGAGCCCATGCTTTGCAACAAGAGAGGCCACCACAATGAGAAGCCATCACACCACAACTAGAGAATAGCCCTCCCTCGATGTAACTAGAGAAAGCCCACAAGCAGCAAGGATGACCCAGCACAGTCAAAAATAAATAAATTTAAAAAATATTAAAAAGCAGACATTACTTTGCTGACAAAGGTCCATCTAGTCAAAGGTATAGTTTTTCCCGTAGTCATGTATGGATGTGAGAGTTGGACTATAAAGAAAGCTGAGAACCAAAGAAATGATGCTTTTGAATTGTGGTATTGGAGAAGACTTGAGAGTCCCTTGGACTGCAGGGAGATCCAACCAGTCCATCCTAAAGGAAATCAGTCCTGAATGTTCATTGGAAGGACTGATGTTGAAGCTGAAATGCCAATACTCTGGCCACCTGATGCAAAGAGCTGACTCATTGGAAAAGACCCTGATGCTGGGGAAGATTGAGGGCAGGAGAAGGGGAGGACAGAGGATGAGATGGTTGGATGGCATCACTGACTCAATGGACTTGACTAAGCTTCAGCAGTTACTGAGGGACAGGGAAGCCTGAGTACTGCAGCCCATGGGGCTGCAAAGAGTTGGACACAACTGAGTTGAATCTAAAAGAGACATTGGGGTATATCTATCCATATCCATCTATCTATAATATTCTTTATAATCCATAAAAGCTAAGGTCATAATTCTCATTATTCCAGATAATTATTTCATAATTTTTAAAGTACTACTATAACAATGCAGATATCACTTTAATATTTAAGAGAATTACTGGGTTTACGTTAACGTGGTTGAACCACCCAAAATGCAAAATTAAGCCTTCTCTTTCAAAGATAAGAACTGTGCCAAACTTTTGGGAAAGTGTAATTTTTTTCCCTAAAATATCAATTCAATCTGATCACTATAGTTTCTAATAAATTTAGTTCTGTTATGACAGTTTCAGAACCTGAGCCTCTCTTGAAATCAACCGTCTGTACCTTGCTTTCTGCAATGGCATGCCCCCAAATATTCAATATACATCAAACAATATTTTAAAGGCAACTCAGGAAATACTTTTTACAAGAACCAACTGATCAATTTTATTTCAGCTAACTGTTCTTTGATCTGTCATTGGTTAAATTTAGATTTTATTAAATCCTAAGTTTCCTATCACAGTAACTCAAAGCATTTGATATTTTCAGAAGAGGGCTGGTTGCTACCACCCTCCAGAATTTATTCAATGAAACCATCTTGAAAACTATATTAGATTATTTCATTTTATTTTGTCCACACCCTGCACCATGCTGGACCTTAGTTCCCTGACCAGGGATTGAACCTGTGCCCCAGGCATTGGGAGCGAGGAGTCTTACCCAATGGGCCACTGAGGAAGTCCTAGATTATTTTTTAAATGGTAAAAAAATTACTGTTAAATGCATTTTGATTACAAAGTGGTTCCCAAACATGGTCCCTGAGTGTAATATTGTTGATAATTCTATGTCATTGTTCAACATTGTTTTTGCAATCAGGCCAGTGAGGCTTCAGGAACAGACCAAAAAGTGGAGGTTTTCCACAGATGGACAGGGAAGGAAAGGCTGATCTGATCAGGAGAGGGAAAAAAAAGTGCAGGAAGTTGTATGGTTGATAAGAGGGGGAACTGTGTTGAGCCCACCACACCCATCACATGCCAGACGGGGAAGGGTCTTGGCAGCCATGCCAAGGGATTTTAGGCTCTGGGGGCAGTCGGAGGGAAAGGCAAGATGGTGCAAGAGAAGTAATGTGGGTAAAAGAGATCAGAGCAGCAGGACCGTGGACTGTGAGGCTGGTTCCGCCAACTCTTCATGGTGCTGTCAAGAACTGGAAAAACACAGAGGCTTCCCTGGTGGTGCAGTGGTTAGGACACTGCACTTCAATGCAGAGGGCGCAGGTTCAATCTCTGATTGGGGAACTGAGATTCGACAAGCTGCATGGCGCTGTCAAATAATTTCAAAATTATATATAAAAAAAAAAGACTGGAAAAGTTTGGATGTGTGGAAACCAATCATTAAGTGCTATGAGGGTAATGATAACTGTGAGTTTTCATACTTAGCTGTTTAGGATACATTTTCACATATTACAGAATTACATCCTTAAATGTATTTATCCCTGAGAACACAGAGGACCAGGGAAGCCTTAAACACCTACAAGAGGAAGCAGTTAGTCAGCGGCTGCTCTGGGATTAGAATATAAGCCTGAGAGTCAGGGCACGAAGTTCTACTCAGCATTTTGTTTCTTCTGCTAGATAACCGTTACAGTGACCGGGCTCTAAAGCCTGCAGAGTATTCCCACCTGATTTGACGGCAGAATAGGGAAGCAGAGTTTAGAGCTAAAGACTGGTGGCTCAGACAGTAAAGAATCTGCCTGCAATGTGAGAGACCCATGTTCAATCCCAGGTTCAGGAAGAGCCCCTGGCAAAGGGCACGGCAACCCACTCCAGTATTCTTGCCTGGAGAATCCCACGGACAGAGGAGCCTGCTGGGCTACAGTCCATGGGGTCGCAGGCTTTATCTCAGTCTTTCTCATCACATGTGCTGACAGGAAAGCAAAGGCCCACGTGCACAATCTGTTTCCAACACGACGGTGCCTTTCCTCAGTGGACACTGAGACTCCAGGGTCTCCGGGGTCAAGCCACCACCGCCTGCCTCCTCACAGTCTCTGCATCCACATCTCAGCACATCCTGACCTGACTTGTGGATCAGGCCCCACAATGTTGTTGTTGTGGTTCAGTTGCTAAGTTGTATCCAACTCTTTGTGACTCCATGGACTGGAGCACACCCAGAAGTGTAGCCCTGTGCAGAAAAACTGAGGGAAAAAAATGGAAACACTGACTCTTGCAATTTAGAAGAGGATAAGGAATCTGGTCAGAAATAAATGGAGAATTAGAAGAAGCAGTTTCTATTATCATCTCTGTTCCTGACTTGCGGTTACCTTGAGTAAAGCGCTTAATTCTGTGATTTCCCCATGTGTAAAATAAACAACGAAAAGATTTCCAAGGCGCCTTCGAGCTCTAAAATTCAGTTATATTTCAAATGGAAAATATCTGCCTGAAGGCATTATCACACTGTTTATAGTTTTCCAATAAACTACTTTTCAATAAATAAACTGCCTAAGGCCACTTGAATAACAGTCCCTTTCTCTCGCCGTCTCTTTCCCCCCTCTCTCTGCCATTCCCTCATTTCAGATTAATGACACACGAAGTGTACACTAATTATTTTATCTGCTGCACTGACTTTTGACTTGACTGCTCACATAACTCAAAGTCATTCTCCGTTTCCCCTGCTTTCTCACCTGGATTAAGGCGCACCTTCACTGGAGGACTGAGGATGCAGGCTCGGCAAGGAAGTGTCACCCTTGCAGAGGGATCCTTGGAGAAGCTGTTTTATTGGCATGGTTCCTGCCAGGACTCTGCAGTTGTCTTATCTGCATGGAGCAGCTGGCAGGTGAAAGTTGTGCATCGCGTTGATTGATCTTGTACATATTTTGAAGTGTGTTTATACCTGTCAGTGAGTTTTATAACATCTCCCTTGTACTTTACATCAACAGCATTAAGTAGAGCTCATGGTGTTCATCTGCCATTCAAAATAGCAGATGATACTTTTATTCTTTTTTCTTATGTAACAATTACTTGCAGGATTTTAAGGTACCCATTATGCAAACTAATATATTATTACAGTGGGTCAGTGACAGCTGTTTGGAGCATGCCATCATAGCAATTTGCCAGGACTTTGTCTTTAAAATGACAGCCTCATATTTATCCAGTCTGATATTAAATGCAACAAAGACACCTTCTATAAAACCATTCCAACCAGTTAACTCAGTGCTTTAAAATGGCTTGCCAGATGTTGAGAAAGTGTATCAACTGCCTTCCTTTCCTCTTTGAAGCTAAATTGTCCTTATTGAAACCAACATTGTGGAGTTAATCCCTGTTGGCTTTCTAAATGATAAAGCTCTTCACACACACACAAAAAGCCATTTCTGAAGTTATAGAAAGTAAACAGATTTAATAGCTAAGGTATTGAGACTATCAAACAAGGACTTTGCAGTTTGAATCACTTCTCTAAATACAATAGATATTTATTGACTTTCCATTTATAAGCTTATTTATGCAGATAATAATTTATGCCACCACATATAACAGTACTGAATGGTGATTATTATTACTAATTACTGAAAAAAAATTATTTAAAACATTGTACCATCACATCATAATTCTAAGAAACTGGTATTATGTGACAGAGATAATAATTCAACCTCAGCTTGCTCTTATAAATCCTAGATTTATAAGGATTTTGTTTAATCCTCTAGGAATTACTCCATAAATTCTATGAATATATTCAGTTCAGTGTATTTTCATTTGGTTCACTGTTTCTTTTATTTCCCCAGAGACTTCCTCTTTGACCTCAGGATTGTTTGGAACATAGTGTTTGGTTTCCTAGCGCCTGGACTTCTCCTGTCTTTCTGTTATTGATTTCTAGTTCAATTCCACTGTGACCGAGGAATACATTCTATACGACTTCATTTGTTTTAAATTTATGGAGATTTGTTTTCTGAGCCAGGGTGAAGTCTATCTTGGTAAATATGCCACCTGTACTTGAAAAGAATTCATGTTTTTTGCCAAGTTTAACTATTAAACTCCGTTTTCAGTCTTGTCTTTGTCCTCATCCTCACCCAGGCCTCCCATGACACATGTTTCAGATCTTGTGTTACAATCACACAGGCCTCTGTTAATCTGTCCATCTTTTCCAGTATGTTTCTCTCCTTTTCACATATTTGTTGCTGTTTAGTCACCAAGTCGTATCTGACTCTGCAACCCCATGAACTGTAGCCCACCAGGCTCTTCTGTCCATGAAACTTTCCCGGCAAGAATCCTGGAAAATCTTGCCGTGCCCTCCTCCAAAAGAGCTTCCCAACTCAGAGATGGAACCCATGTCTCCTGCTTGGCAGATGGGGTCTTTACCACTGAGCCACCCGGGTGTTGGCTTCTTGTAATACATATTCAGTGATACATATTATTCTAACTTCAAGTTCACTGATTTTCTTCTTTCTCATTCTTTTGTGGACCACATCCAATGGGTTTTTGATTTCACTTATTATATTTCATAGTTCTAATACCTCCATTTGGTTCTTTATAACTTCGTTTTCTTTCTTGAAACTTGTCTGTTTGTGCTTATGATGTTGAAGCATTTTTCTCGTGGCTTCTTTAAAGCCCTTATCAGATAATTCTAGCATCAGTATCATGTTGCTGTTTGGAGTCCGTTGTTTGAATTTTCTCATTTTAATCATTTTTTCCTTAATTCTGGTCATGACAAATGACTTCCAGCTGAAGCTGGGTCCTATTTGAGTCTTCTCTTTGGTCCACACCCTCTTATTCACTTTGGACAAGAGAAGGGAGCAGGGTTCCTGCTGCCAGCTGGGGGTGGTCCCAGTTTCCCGGAGCAGGGGGATGCCCCTTGCCCTGGTTCCTATTTGACCCTCGGGGGCTTGGAGGGGCAGGGGTGTCTTGCTTCAGCTCCTCAGCTGTTCTCTGCTGATGGAGTGGAGGGGTTGGCCTCGTTACTGCTGGGCGGTTATCCAGCAGTGACAGAACCCGATGGTGGGGCAGGGGGGCCACCTCATCGATCCCGGCGGGGCCGGGAGTCCTGGCTCTCCACGTGTCACCGTCCAGCCAGGATGACACTATCCAGTGGGGAGTCTGGAGCCTGGGGAGAGCAGGAATCTAAACTCCCTGCTCTCTTTGATGGCAGAGGTGGGATGGAGCTGAGTTTTTTTCCCTGTGGTTTTCCCTGAAGTAGAGAGACTGTTGTCTAAACTATTCTGTTGGAACAAAACTGGGTCATTTGTGAGATGAACCTACAGCCTGTTATACAGAGTGAAGTGCGTCAGAAAGGAAAAAAAGACCACCATCATATGTTAATGCATAGATACAGACTCTAGAAAAATGATACTGATGAGCCTATTTGTAGGGCAGGATTAGAGTTGCAGACACAGCGAAAGGGCTTGTGGACACAGTGGGGGAAGGAGAGAGGGGGACGAATTGAGAGAGTAGCATCGACTTATGGACACCACCACGTGTGAGAAAAGCGAGCTGCTGGGAAGCTGCTGGGCAGCGCAGGGAGCTCAGCTCTCCGCTCTGTGATGACCAGAGGGGTGGGGGCGGGAGGCTCGAGGCTGAGGGCACATGTGTTGTACAGCAGAAACCAGGCGACATTGTAAAGCACTTATCCTTCAATTAAATAAAAAATCAAAATCCTGTTTTCCCAGGATGCACCTTTCTAGATTTTTTAACCAAAGAGAACAGGCTTTGTTGGGACTTTTTGGACAGTGTTCATTCAAGTTTCTGGGTCACGGGTAGAATTCTTCAGCTCTAAGTCTGGACTGCATGAGGCAAAAGAAAACTTAGGAACTCTGTTAACTCCTTTTTGGGTTTCAAGGTCACTGTTGGGTCTGCCTTTTCTTTCCCCCTTTAAGAATCTTCTTATTTTTGCTTTACATGTAATGTTCAGAGCTTTATTAATGATGAGCAGAAAGAAAAGGGGGAAAAAGCTGCTTCTGCTCTGTCTTTACCAAAACAGGAGTCCTCTATATGATTCTTTAAAAAGTATATATACAAGGTATGGCGTCCTATTAATTGGTTAGAAAGTCTTATCCATTGATAACCCAAAAAAATCATGGAGACACAACCCCCCCACCCACCCCTTGCCGGATGTGAAGCCCTATAGAGCCTGGGTTTGTAACGTTGCTAAGAAACAACAAGAATTGATAGGAATTGAGTCACAGAGGAAATGAGTTGGGGATCTGTTACATGTAAAATAATAGACTCATATCACTCTTGCAAATATTCTAATCTTTCATGAGCATATACATGACCCAAGTAAAATTAAAAAGGTTAGTAGAGGATAATTCTTTTTTGATCAAGACATGATTCATTATTATACTGTGACTATTTTCCACTTGTCTCTGGAACTGCTTTGAGTAACTTCAAATATCAGCACCAAACAAAAACTGTATCTCTACATACGACCCATCCAACTTCCACAATCACTCTGAATCACACTCTGTTGTGCTATTCTCTCTGGATAACGATTTAATGCATGTGGTTTCATACTTTAAAGCAGAAGCATATGATGTGTTTACAACAGTTTCAGCTCACTTCTTTTATTCAGGCTTCCCTGGTGGCTCAGACAGTAAAGAATCTGCCTGCAATGCAGGAGACCTGGATTCAATCCCTGAGTCGGGAAGATCCTCGGGAGAAGGGCATGGCTATCCACTCTAGTATTCTTGCCAGGAGAATCCCATGGACAGAGGAGCCCAGAGGGCCACAGTCCTTGAGGTTGCAAAGAGTCAGACACAACTGAACAACTAAGCATGCACACAGATTCCTTTGCTGAAGAAAGTTTAATATAGCTTAGAATCTTCATCACTGAAATAGCTAGCATCAGTATTATTTTATACTAGAGGAAGATGGGCTTCATACGAAGTAATTGAATATTTAGCTTTAGTGCATTACCATTTAATAGCCGTCATCTAGAGATGTGGTGTTCACTTTGGTGCCTGTTGCTCCTTTTTTTATCACTGTTTATGAAGGTTTATTCTAGGAGTTGGTGATGGACAGGGAAGCCTGGCATGCTGCAGTCCATGGGGTTGCAAAGAATTGGGCATGACTGAGCGACTGAATTGAACTGATGAAGGTTTATTAGTGGGCAGAATTGACAACTGAAGAATTGATGCTTTTGAACTGTGGTGTTCGAGGAGACTCTTGAGAGTCCCTTGGACTGCAAGGAGACCCAACCAGTCCATTCTGAAGGAGATCAGCCCTCGGATTTCTTTGGAAGGAATGATGCTAAAGCTGAAACTCCAGTACTTTGGCCACCTCATTGGAAGAGTTGACTCATTGGAAAAGACTCTGATGCTGGGAGGGATTTGGGGAAGGAGGAGAAGGGGACGACAGAGGATGAGATGGCTGGATGGCATCACGGACTCGATGGACGTGAGTCTGAGTGAACTCCAGGAGCTGGTGATGGACAGGGATGCCTGGTGTGCTGCGATTCATGGGGTCACAAAGAGTCAGATACGACTGAGCGACTAAACTGAAGTGAACTGAACTTGACAACCGATGAAGGCTTTCAAAGAAATGCTACTCTATTTACCTGACTTGAAAGTCATTTAGTAAGTAAAATCATAAAGCTTTTTATGCTTTAGAGCAGCAGGCCTCTTATGGGATCTGAGCGCTTTCTCTAAGATAAGGTAGATTGTCAACTCCTATTTTTATATTCATTTCCTGAGAAGATTAGTTCAAACATTTAACAGTAAAAAGAAGGTTTATTAACCCCAAGATAGTTGTGTGATTGTCATACAGATTATTTGATCTCTGAGCCCATATATGCATGATGAATACTAATACAAAGCTGTAAAAAATTCAGATATGACAATCTGGTACATTTTAATCTTTAAGGCAGATATTTTCTCTGTAACAGAAAAGAATGGAATGAGTTTTACCTGGGAGTGATACAGGCTTGACTTTACATTTCTAGTCACAGATGTTTAATTTCAGTTCTCTTACTATACCTCTATCGTTTGTTACTTTTCCTATAAAATGGGGATGTGCTAAGTCATGTCAGTCATGTCCAACTCTTTGCAATCCCATGAACTGTAGCCCATTAGGCTACTCCGACCCTGGTATTCTCCAGGCAAGAATACTGAAGCAGGTAGCCATTCAGTTCTTCAGGGATCTTCCCAACCCAGCGATCAAACCTACATCTCGTATGTTTCCCAGATTGGCAGGAGGATTCTTTACCACCTGGGAAGCCCAAAGTGAAAGCGTTAGTCACTCAGTCATGTCCAACTCTTTGTGACCCCATGGACTGTAGCCCCCAGGCTCCTCTGTCCATGGAATTGTCCAGGCAAGAATACTGGAGTGGGATGCCATTCCCTTCTTAAGTAGATCTTCCTGACCCAGGGATTGAACCCAGGTCTCCTGCATTGCAAGCAAATTCTTTACCATCTGAGCCACCAGGGAGCCCAAAGAAATGGGGGCGTGGTGGAGGGAGTTAGTTTACAGATTTGAGTGATGAGAAATAACCTTCCTTTGAGGAATAGCATTGCTAAGCCCTATTCCCCACCACCTTTCAACCAAACACACATAGTCTTGCTCAACATTTCATGTAAACAAATGTAAAGGAAACAGCATTTCAAGTGAACAACTTCCCACTCTGCTCTCAAGACTCATTTTACTCAATTAAAAGAAGATCACAGGTGCCACCGACACCCTAAGTTCAGCTAAGAGCTGAAACTCCGAGTCTTGCTGCAGGAGTGAACAGCATATTTTGCATTTCTAGAACACTGATGGATCTTCTCTTGTCTCTTCAATGAAGGGGGATAGAGATGATAAATATCCAGGCATATAGAGCATGTCTTTCCTAACATTTTGGTCAGTATCCATATTAACTGGAAGCTCCTGCAGCTTTTTTATTTGTTAGAATCACGCTCCAACTTCATTTAAAATTATGTAGAAGCAGCAGGAAAATATTCCTCTGATGATGACACAACTTGAAATTGATTTTCCAAAAACCCTTAGAGCTGACAGTGTTAAGTATCACTGAACATCTATAGAAAAGTTTTCTTAAAAAACATTGTTGCTTGCTGTTGTTCAGTCGCTAAGTCGTGTCTGTCTCTTTGTGATGCCATAGACTGCATCATGCCAGGCTTCCCTGACCTTCACTGTCTCAGGAAGTTTGCTCAAACTCATGTCCAGTGAGTTAGTGATGCTGAAGAATCATGGTTCATTGTTTTTCTAGATTGTTGAGAAAGTATAAGAGAGACCTCTACTGGAGAGAACAGGACATCTGTTATTATCAGATGAGGTTTCTGCTTCAAGGAAATAACACAGTTCCCATTGCCTGAAGATTTTATATCATGTACTTCAGAGATCAACCTGTTACCATAGTTCTGAAGATTTATTTATGAAAATGAGTGGACACCATATGGTCAGTTGTCAGGAAAAGGCTGCGTTTGATTCAGAAGCTGAATACAGCAACCACTTATTTATATCCTAGCCTGCTTATATATTAATAAATGATAAGGAAGGCCAGCGGGGACACACAGCTGACAACTGAACAGTCCAGAGCAGAACAAGATGTGTTTAGTTTCTGTGCTCCCACTAACTGGAGTAGCCGTGGCTGGATAATTCTAAATGATTGAAGATCACATAAAGCTTACTGGAACTCAGCTGCACCAACGACAAGACAAGTCCTTATTTAGCATTTGGAATAATTCCTCATTTAGCGTATCCTGGATATTTGCTGAGGACACTATTAATCTTGTAGATATATAAGATACAACATTATTACAGTATACTGGAGGACTCTGCATTTTCACAAGTTCTGGCTGCAGTCTCCTGGAGTTTGCACAAACTCATGTCCATCGAGTTGGTGATGCCATCCAACCATCTCATCCTCTATTGTCCCCTTCTCCTTCCACTTTCAATCTTTCTCAGCATCAAGGTCTTTTCCAATGAGTCAGCTCTCTGCATCAGATGGCCAGGGTACTGGAACTTCAGCTTCAGCATCAGTGCTTCCAATGAATATTCAGAGTTGATTTCCTTTAGGACTGACTGGTGTGATCTCCTTGCAGCCCTAGGGACTCTCAAGAGTCTTCTCCGGCACCAAATCCTGTATTGTGTAAAGAATATTTGAAAAGTTAGTAGGTGTTGGCCTAAAGGACAGAAGTCTTACACACCTGGGATGTCATAGATAAGTGTTCTGACTATTCTGTACATGAATAGGGATATAAATTATGGGATATAGAAGCTGACTTATTCAAGTTTATAATAAAGAAGTATTTTCTAAAAAACATTGTCCAAACAAAAGGTAATTTTTCCCTTTGAAGATATCATTTATTCAATAAATGTTTATTAATTGGCTACTATCAAATACAATATGCCCTAAATTCCAGTATCATATCATGTTTCGATAAATCCAATGCAGGATGAACTTTTGAACAGTCTCAAGACAAAATTCTATTTGATCAAGAACACAAGTGAAGGATAAAAGTGAACATTTGTCGAGGTTGAGTGTTTGCTCTCTGTGGGTGCTTTTCTAATTGCTCTACATGTATTTACTCGATCTCCACAATAACCCTAACGCAGCGTGTGCTTCTGCTTCATGCTGGTTGACACCATCCTCCGTCTCTTTCTATCCAACTTAGAAAGAAAAGTCTGCCTTCAGGAATTCTGAGTTTGTTTGCATTGGGTGTAATACATCTGTACCTTAAATATCAATATGTCACAATATTGGAATAGAGACTGAGAAAATTAGTAGCTTTAATGACTATGGAACAAATTATTTTGTCACTAAACTGGGTCTTAGTTACATGCTTTAAATATATTGAACAAATAGACAAAAATACTGGGAAGCTAGATTCTCTGTCATCTTATTTAAAATAGATTTCTATCATCCATCTACAGATATCTTCAAATGGTCCAGCATAAACCAATCCCCAGTCAAAATGCCTACCAAGAGAAAGCAATTTATTGCTTACATGCAAGCCAAACATCAAATTAAACAAAACAAGTTGCATTAAAAAAATAAAAAAAACTACAGAGACAGAGATTCAGGTCTGCTGCTGTTTAGAAATCACTCTGGGTTCATCTCCCAGGGAGATGGCATGGTTCTCCACCTCTGGTGATACAATTTACCTGGTTCTGCTGGGCAATCCACTGGCAACTCCAGAATAGAAGATAACTTTTAAGAAAGTAAAATTGTGACCTTCACACAAATCTAAAATAAGCATAGCCTGAGTATTATTTAACTCATTAATTAGTGACAAGGCCAATACGATGGGAAAATCACAGCAAAGAATAATCCAGAAGTAGACGCACACATCAAGCAACCAGGAATGCTGAAATGAATTTGCTAATTGATACAAAAGGACTCACTGTCCACAGGGCAGGAACTGTCAGGGACCCCTTTTCCCAGTGTGTGGTTGTTCATTGAATCTCTGCCTAATAAAATGCATTTTAATGTCCATGAAAAAATAATTATTAGCATTATTATCAATTATCTACAACTTAAAGAATGATAAAATAGGTCAGCTGAAAAAGAAGACAGATCAGATAAGGCCTGAGGGTCACTAGGCTTTCCACCATTTCATTGAAAGAACACAAAGTAATCTTATTTTTTTCATTTTAAAGTCTTCCAAACTTTTTCCTGACAGAACTTAATCAAGCTGTCATAGGATAGAGTATTAAAAATGGTTTTATATCATAGATCATGCTGTGATATTTGGAATATATCTTGAAAGGGGCTCAAAGAAATAAATGGCATTGTTAAAACTTGTTCCATTCCTGCCTTTCTGAAAGAAGTTTTTAAACCAATCTGCAAAAATGCTAAAATAGAAATAAAAGTGTGCTCCGCCCTACTTTATTCTAGAAAAAAATGAAATAGTATTAACACACAGATAAATAAAATATTTGAAAGTAAAAAAGCCTCATCTAACTTAGTGATTCATTTCCAATGAAAATTTGCTTTTGGGTCTAATAATGAATAAGACATAGCCTTTGAAGCAATGTATATGATGATAAAAATTATAGACATTTCTAAAAATATGTGAGAAGCTCCATGATTACATAAATAAAAACAATGAATAAAAAAACAGCATCAAAAACAGCTGTCATAAAGTGAATGTGTTAGTCGCTCAGTTGTGTCTGACTCTTTGTGACCACCATGGACCATAGCCCGCCAAGCCCCTCTGTCCATGGGATTCTCCAGGGAAGAATACTGGAGTGGGTTGCCATTCTCTTCTCCAGGGCATCTTCCTGACCCAGGGATCAAATCTGGGTCTTCCACACTGCGTGCAGATTCTTTTCTGTCTGAGCTACCAGGGAGGCCCACAACTGTCATAAGTTTCAGTGATTTGATTATGGATTTAATGGTACCACAGGCTGGTCCTCATTTCTAAAATCAGTATCAGATTGGATCTGATAGATCCATTCAAGTTCTGCAGTTCAGTGAAATAAGAGGTGAAAGCTTTAAAATTAATTTTAAACACTTGTGTGGCATATTTAAACTGATGTAAAAGTGACAATTTGTGGGGATAGAGAAGTTCTAAAAATGAGTTGCCTATCAGGAGAAATAAGTCAGGGCAGATAAACAAAAACAGAGAACACACAGAGAAAGTAAATTTTGAAGACATGGTGCCTGTTTTTCATTAAAAAAAAATCAAAAACAGGCAAATTGTCCAAAAAGTTTCCTAAGTATGAACAACAGCAAACATGATAAAACACAAACAAGCCAATATATACAAACTCAATGTAAAAATAGTTACTATGGCAATTATACCTGGAAAGTAATTTATTTTTTGTCTTTGTTCTGGTAGGATATTTGAAGCATCAGCTTCAGCATCAGTCCTTCCAGTGAATATTCAGAACTGATCTCCTTTAGGATGGACTGGTTTGATCTCCTTGCTGTCCAAGGGACTCCAAAGAGTCTTCTCCAGCACCACAATTCAAAAGCATCAATTCCTCAGTTATCCTTATCTAAAGTTACTCTAACTGCCTCTCCAGTGGAACAAGAATGACAATCACCAGTTACCTAGGACAGCATTTGGGGGCAGCTATGTACTTTGGGGTGCAGAGTAACTATAACATTTTTCATGTAACCTCAAGCTCCTTTTGGCAACTTAACTTTATACAATTTCACATTGGATAGATACGTACTAATGAGTCAAAACTATTTCCTTTAGTGCCAGTGAAGTTGCTCAGTCATGCCCGAGTCTCTGCGATCCCCCTACCAGGCTCCTCCATCCATAGAATTTTCCAGGCAAGAGTACTGGAGTGGGTTGCCATTTCCTTCTCTAAGGGATCTTCCCGACCCAGGATTGGGGTATCGGACCCAGGTTCCCCGCATTGCAGGCAGATGCTTTACCAGGAAAGCCCTTTCCTTTAGTACATTTTGCAATTAATTTTAGACATAGCTTCAGAGAGTTTTGAAGCTACTCGTTAATCCTCAGGGACATTTTACCATGAAGAGAGATCTCCCCCCCCCCCGCCAACACCTTCTTTTCTGCTACATGATAAAGAAGTAGCTGTTTCAAAGACTGAGAACTTTCAAGGTAGAATTTTCAGTCTTACTGGAGTCTAGGAGAAGTTTTTCAATATCCTTGCAGAAACTGGAACATCACTGTCCTCTTCAATGGATGTCAAAGAAGAAAGTGATGAGAGGAAAGGTTTGACATCACTCTGTCTGATTGAAGGGCACATGGCCAGCTGACGGTTGAAGGTCCTCTGTCCCCTCCAGCTTCCTGATTCTATAAATTCCTAAATCAAGAAGTGGGTTTTCTGTGCAAACTTTGGGGGTGATAAAATTGCGTGTGCACCCTATGCATACGTTGCTGTTGCACTTATGCAAATGAGATTTCTGTGATGTAGCCTAGTAAGAAGTATTTTCACATTTGTCAACGACCTACCAGAAATCATTGCTTGGTTTGACCAAGTCATCAAAGCATATTAATGTCATCTTCCCTTTGGGATATCTTGTCATGTAAACTGCTTCCATTTTTTTGTTCAGCCTCTTAATAAAAGCATAGACTATAGAGAAAGGATTAAAGAAATCGATCGTCAAAGAAAGGGAAGGAAAGGGGACTTGGCTAATTAGTTGGCAGGTGAAGATCGCTCATCGCGGGGCGGGTGAAACCAAGAGTGTAGGCACCAGGGAGGTGAAAGGCGAACTGGACCATGGAGAGAATGAGAGAGAGAGAGAGAGAGAGAGAGAGAGAGAGAGAGAGAGAGAGAGAGAGAGAGCGAGAGAGAGAGAGAGAGAAAAGAAGAGAGGGAGAGGGGGGGAGACAGGGAAAGAATCCCATCAGGAATCGGAGGAGTTAACTAAGGATTGAAGGGCTTCTTACAGAAACGTTTGCTCTCTAGGCAGTCAGGCAGTCAGGGAGATGATACCGTGGGTCTATCTTCACCTAAGCGTGGCTGGAGAACAAAAATTTGAAAATATATAGGATGGCTCACTTTGGAAGAAAGCCAGAGAAGGTCTCTCCGAACTTTGATTTTCTGTCCCTAAGAATGGAGTTGAAAGTGGTATTGCTGTAATTCAGACCTCTTCCTACAGGGAAAGACTAGGCCCTGATTGCTGAGATTGCGGGTTCCGCAGGTTTGCGGGCGCACAGCCTCGGGGCCGCTCCGTGAACGCGCGCCCCCGGCCCCGCGCGTGCACCGGACGCCAGGCGTCTCTCGTGAGCCCGGCTGAGCGTGTGTGATGTCTGTTCTTCTGTGCCTCGGGGGCAGCGGCTCGCCATGCCCCTGCGGCCGGCCCCCGCGCATCCGTGGCGGACGCATGCGAAGGAGGCCGCGCGGGCCCCGGGTCTGGTTCGGACCCGCCCCCGCCCTCTAAGGCGCCGGGTGAGGGCTGGCTGCGCGCCCTTGCTCTCCGCTAGTGCTCGGGGTGCTGTGGTCTTCTGCTCGGCTGGGTAGGAAGCAGCGGAGCAGGACTCCCTGTCAAACCCTGTCAGCCTCTTCAGTTCGGAATCTCGAGATGGCTGCTGACATACATGCTTTTGGTTCAAGGTTTGCTCGAGGCACACACACACGAGAAGAAAAAACGATGTGATCATCTTCAACCAAGAGCACAGATCTATCGAGTGTATTGGAGATTCAGACTTTTAAGGGGAATTTATTATCTTTATGAAATTGGTGTAAGTCTAAACTATTTATGAAAGTCTCAGATGAGTTGCAGCTTTGGGAACAAAAAGGTCCGCTCGCTCATTTGTTTCAAACGACTAAGGACAGAAAACCCAGGGACTGTGAGAGGTGGTAATGCCTGACAGTGGCCACCGGAGGGAGCTAGTGACTCTCACGAGGACCGCTATTTCTCAAGAAGAAAATTTCCTATAGAAACAGAGGTTCAGGATGGGGGACACATGTACATCCAGGGCTGATTCATGTCAATGTATGGCGAAAACCGCTACAACATTGTAATGTAATTAGCCTCCAATTAAAATAAATAATTAAAAAAAAGAGGTTCTGAACTCTTACTTTGATAACTGGATCTCACCCAATAAACTGAAATTCTAAAATTGTGCTTTGATTTTTTAAATGTGATTAAGGCTCAAAATATGATTATTTTATGCTTCTGCCTGTCCCTTCTCTTTCTCTCCCTCCAAGAAGCTGAAATGTAAAAGGGGACATTTTCCTAGGCTCTAGCATATACGATGACACCCCACTCCAGTGTTCTTGCCTGGAAAATCCCATGGAAGGAGGAGCCTGGTAGGTTGCAGTCCATGGGGTCGCGAAGAGTCTGACACGACTGAGCGACTTCACTTTCACTTTTCACTTTCATGCATTGGAGAAGGAGATGGCAACCCACTCCAGTGGTCTTGCCTGGAGAATCCCAGGGACGGGGAAGCCTGGTGGGCTGCTGTCTCTGGGGTCGCACAGAGTCGGACACGACTGAAGTGACTTAGCAGCAGCAGCAGCAGCAGCAGCATATACGAACAAGTGGTTTCACAGTCTACACTCCATTCACAGCCCCCTCTAGGTATTGATCACAAATAAAATGAAATGCAATAGCAATTGCAAAATACATCTTGACATCCTGTTTCCACATCAGATTAAAATTTCATGGTCAACTTCTAGTTTGTTGATGCATTAACTCTGAGTTATTAAAAAAGAGTTCTGCCTGTAATCGACTGGCCGTTTTGTGTGAAGACAATTGGGAGGAGAGCCCTGAGAAGATACTGTAATTCCTTTGTTTTACCTGCTTGTTTAAGGAGTCCTGCCTTTGTGATTGGGCAGGTGAGGGACATTTGAGAATGTGTGTCTGTGCAGGTGTCGGGGGAAGCCTGCTAACCGATTTCTGGGACCTCTGTTCCTGTGTGCATTTATACATCAGCCATGGTCCTGGGAATGTGAACTTATGCCCCTCGGAAGAGTTTAAGGCAATAACTATTTCAGAAGTTAATTGGAGTTAATGAAGACGTTCTCTTAATGGATGATCATTGAACCCAGAGTGTGTCCTTTATTTATTTTTTATTTTTCTATTTTTTTGACACACTGATATTATTCCATGGAGATGGTCACTTCTGGCTAGCTGAGCGTTTTTTACTCTCTGAGTTTTAGAATTTCTGCTTCCTATAGTTAATATGTGGGCTTCCCTTGTGGCTCGGCTGGTAAAGAATCTGCTTGCAATGTGAGAGACCTGGGTTCAATCCCTGGTCTCACCAAGAGATGGTTTTGTTTCTTCAAAACGCCATTTGTAGTGACTGAGCTTATTATTTTAATGTGGTGAAATCAGATGTCACCTCAAGGAATAAACAGTGAAGGAAAATCTAGAGATCTTTCTCTGTAAAATTTATGTCAAATGGTTTCAAAAAACTTATAGTAACAAGTGAAAGAAAAACTCCATTTATGTATGAGTGAAAATTTAACAGACTAAAGAAAACATGCACAAGTTCATTATATGAATCTGAAATCAGATTGATTCATAATTTCCACATAAAAGAAAATGGAACTAGAAGTCATAAAGATGCTATAGGCTGTAATATACTCAAGATAGACTAGACCAGACTTCAGTATATGCACTTAAACTCAAAGGAAGCTTCTGGCCCTGAGCTAATAGGCTGGCAAGCGAAAATGCCTGTGTGTTTTACTTTGAAATATGGTGTGTAACATTGAATCACTTTTTTATTCCCTAATTTCAAATATATCTTTGATTAACTGATCAACTGTCAGACAGTTTCAGACTAGAAGTATTAAAATGATGGTCATTTTTACTGCCTTCCAATTCCTTGAGAGGGAAGTCTAAAACGGAACACGTGCTTGACAAGGACAGCTGTGTAAACAAGTGCTGACTCAGGCTAACACAGAATCTACTAACAGGGCTATTGGAAAGGCTATCATCAAATTGGTCTAAGATGAAGGTGAGGAAATTTCTATTCAGCAAGAAACTGCACTTTTTCCAGGCCCCCAAATGTGAGAAACACTGACAGTCATGTTACCCAAACGACAAATTATTGAATAATCAGTGCTGTTAATGAGAGTTACCTCAAAAGTGCAAAATATCAAAATAAACTTTAAACTGCTTATTCATATAGAAACCAAGGTAAAGCCCTCTGCAGACAGTCATTCAGACAGTGGGTATATTATACCTCTTATGCCCACCTGTCTTTCTCTGGCCAGTATGATATGGCCCCATCCTCACCACTTCCATCATCATTTAATTTTGCTCAGTTCCCTCTTTATAATTGCTACAAAGTTCTTTTTAACAGTTCAGTCTTTCAGGGTGGGACCTGACATTGACTCACAGACTCAAATTTGTCTTCAGTTCATTTCAGTTGCTCAGTTGTGTCTGACTGTTTGTGACCCCATGGACTGCAGCGTGCCAGGCTTCCCTGTCCATCACCAACTCCTGGAGTTTACTCAAACTCATGTCCATAGCATCGGTGATGCCATCCAACCATCTCATCCTCTGTCGTCCCCTTCTCCTCCTGCCTTCAGTCTTTCCCAGCATCAGGGTCTTTTCTAATGAGTCAGTTCTTCACATGAGGTGGCCAAAGTATTGGAGTTTCAGCTTCAGCATCAGTCCTTCCAATGAATATTCAGGACTGATTTCCTTTAGGACTCCTTGAAGTCCAAGGGACTCTCAAGAAAATTCTCCAACACCACAGTTCAAAATTTGTCTTCAGTTTCTCTACAATAGGAAGCCAACAGTAGACAGACCTATGTTCAATAATTAGTGTTCTATTATTTTATCTTATTTGGAAAAGGTCATCAATTGTCAATGAATTTTCATCATTTAATTTAACTTAGCAAAATTCTAATGGTATAGGTTACCAAAGAGATTTGGGAAAACTGTTTAAGTAAATATATCATAAGACAGTTTTTGTTTAAACGTTCACCCAAAAACTCTTACTTGTTTACACCTGCTTAATGCATGTGTTCTTAACAATCACACAAAGATTACTCCTGAAGACTTTAGAAAACATTAAAGCAATTAGCCATCTTATGTATGTATGTATATATCTGCTGATAAATTTTGTAATAGAGATAAAATGTGCTTATTTGACTTTTAGAACTTACATAGGATAAATGTATTATATTTACACTGACATTTCTAAAGACATGTCTGTATGAACTAAACCAACAAACTTAAACTAGCTTTTATTTACTAAAGATTAATCCTATATCATGTGAGCTTGTGAAGCACTTGGGCTAGTCTGTGCTGTATCTTAATTCATTTAGGTGCTTGTTTGTTTTTAATCTAATTAAGTGGAGTTCTTTTAGAAATTAATTTTGGCAATATCATCTGAAGGTATAAAAATACCACATTTATAATGTATATGCATAAGCAGGCATACATTCACACAGAGAACTCTTTTAGCTTTCATTCAAAACTTGAGTCATCAGTCAGATACATTCATTTTTGATATTTTGGACAAACTACCCCCAAATCAAAATTTACTATTTTGTAAATTACAGTTGTAATTAATTAACTGAACTTGCTTAGATGCCTGAAGCATTGCTATTCTTGGAGAAGAATTTTAAGTTTTGCTTTTGCTCTTGATCAGCAATCTTGTGGTGACTGTGGTGTAGAGTTTGGTTAAGAGATCCCCTTTGCAGTTTGAATTTTTAAAAAGGCCTCTTTCCTTTTTTCTTCCTTCACTCTCAGGCATTTGTGGGCTATGCTTATACTTCAAAGAGATGATAAGATTTATAACTTCAAGAGACGGAGAAGGAATTTAAGATTTTTTTCCCCCCTCTAAGGGTTTCAGGGTAATTGCTGTTTAAAATTTTCTTTTTTTCTTAAGTACAGGACAATTTTGTTCTAATATCTTTATGTTTTATAATATCTATACGGATTTTGAAAATTGGTTTTGGAATTGTTAAAGATAACAGCTTCATATCATATTAAGAATTTTGCTTCTGGTTTTGTATAGTTTTCAAGACAGTTGTTTCAGTTAGTCCTTGAACACTGAGGTCCAGCTGATCTATTTCCTGATTATTTGTAGGAGAGCAATTTTTAAGACGGGGAATTTATGTTGGATTTTTGTTTTAAGTCTAATTTTTCTTCTTTCATCATCCTGTTAGGAAGTCCCTAAGGCTAGCTGCCACATTTTCTTTTCTGATTTTAACTTGGTCTTCCTTAGGAACCAATAAGACAGCTGCTTATGATCAGAGCTTGCTGAAAATTTTCCTTTTAAATGTAGCCAGTTCAAAGGATGCATCATGAATTTGTCTGTCTGTTTTTACTCAGGCCTAAAGTGTTTCCCTCCATCCATGGAATTCCAGGCAAGAATACTAGAATGGGGTACCATTTCCTCTTCCAGGGAATCTTCCTGACCCAGGGATCAAACCCACATCTCTTGTCTCTGGATCTCAGAGACAGTGCTACCTAGGAAGTCCAAAGAATTTTTTCAGTTATGCATACCTAAAGATTGCTTCTTTAAAAAGAGCAGGCAAAGAGAAATAAAGAAAGGAAACCCCAAATTATGGATACTTCCAAGTAGTTTTGAGTTCATCTGTTTATTCTGTCAATGCTGTGGCTTTAGAGCTGTTTGAGTGCAGCTCTTTAAACTGAGCACATACTAGGAAGGGAGAGAAGGAACAAGAGACCCAGCATAGCGGACACTGAGATATAAGGCTTTACATTAATCCTCCTTTCATTTTGCCCATTAAGCTTTTACATTTTTGATTTTGGGGAATTTAATTCGCAGCACCCTTGACCGTTCAGTATTTCTCATCCATCTGTGTTCTGTATGGTCTTCTACTTGTTGGACGTATCCTTCAACAAAACAAAGGTGATTGTCCTTGAGACCCTTATGTTCTCACACATCAGATCAGTAAGTGTAGTGAGTAAGTATAATAGAAACCACAGGGTTTATTAAAGATTGATAAGGGCTTTGAGAACATAAACTGCAGAGGAGAAAAAAGAAGGGTTGGAGTTTATAGTTTTAGGGCTTCCCTGGTGGTTCAGGTGGTAAAGAATCTGCCTGCAATGGACGGGACCCTGGTTCGATTCTTGGGTCTGAAAGATCCCTGGAGAAGGAAATAACGACCCACTCCAGATTTCTTGCCTGGAGAATCCCATGAACAGTGGAGCCTGGCGGGCTACAGTCCATGGGGTCGCAAAGAGACGGTCATGACTGAGTGACTCACACTTAGAGTTTTCATAGAGTAGTGAGAGTAGGACTTGCAAGGACATGCCCTTTACGCAGACTCTAGAAGCACAAGTGGGAAATAACCAGCGACATCTGTGAAGAGAGCACTGCATTCACAGGACAAGAGGAAGCTCAAGCCCTGCCTTGGGGCCTCGCCTGCAGTACTGTAGGTGAGCGAGGAGGCTGGTGTGGGCGCAGTGAACCCTGTTCACCTCCTGAAAGAGGAATTGTTAGTCACTCAGTCATGGCCGACTCTTCACCACCCCATGGCCAGGCTCCTCTGTTCATGGAAAATTTCAGGGAAGAATACTGGAGCAGGCTGCCATTTCCTCCTCCAGCCCAAAGTCTCATCTCCTGCATTGATAGACAGGCTCCTTACCACCAGGACCACCTGGGAAGCTCTGAGACAAGAGCTAAGGGGCAGCAAAGACAGAGACAGGTCATCGGAGTGCAGTCACCCAGTGGAAAAGCGGGACTTTTAAGCAGAATGAAAAGCAGCGGGGTGGCAGAATCTGATACTTGCAAAGATGGTCCTGATGCTTCTTCAAGAACAGCCAGCAGATGACCAGTGTAGAGAGAGCTGCTTGAAGTCTCCTGCATTCGTCCAGGTGAGAAGTCATTGTGGCCTGGATCAGCGTGGTGCACGGGAGTGAACCGCATTACTGGGGTCCAGCTGCATTCCAAAGACAGAGCCAAAAGGGCCTCCCAGCTGTTAGGAAGCGGAATGTCAGAGGTCCAAGGGTTTTCTTCTTCTTCCTTGGCTGTAGAGTAGGAATCAGTGAGATGAGTCAAGGATGCCATGAAGGATTTGGCCTTGAGGATGGAGAGAAGAGCTGGCCATCATCAGAGTGAGGAAAGCCCAGAGCTGATATGAAGAAGGAGACGAGGCTCTCCGAGTGCACACCTGTCGTTCGGGATGTCTGTTAGACACACAGGCTGTGTATCGTGCTGGCCGTTGGGTAGATGAGTCTGGACTTCAGGAGAGCTCAAGGCTTACAGTACACGTAAAGCAATTGTCAGTGTATACACGGTATGAGGCCGTGAGACAGGACTGGATGAGAGGGGGTAGGATGGAGAAGAGAACCACAAGCGGACCTTGACGCTCAAATATAGGAGATCGGGGGGAAAGAGGGGTGGCCACCAAACTGTTCCCGAGAAAGAAAATCGATGAAGGGGGAGAAAAATCAGGAGAATATTATGTCCTGGAACCAAATGAGGAAACATGTGCAGAGGAATGAGGAGTCATCCGTGGAGAAGACTCTGCCACTCGAGTTAGATGAGGACAAATGCTCAACAGGCAGTAAGCGATGGGGCAGTTCCCATGACGGGGCCAGTGCCCAGGGCAGATCCTCACGAGCCGTGTTGCGAAGTTCCAGGTCCTTATCGGAACTCCTATGTCTGGAAGGGAGAAGAGGATGATTTATCTCCTTAATGTAAGCGTAGAGGTGCCTGCTCAGCTTCCCATGAGAGATGTGTTTATGCCTATTTGAACTGGCTTCTGTTCTGATTCTGGGTGTGTTTGTTTTGAGTGTGGGGGGGGGAAAGCATTGTGATCTTTGATTTCTTCACATTCTTTATTTCACTCTAACGAGGAGGTCTGGAAACCGCGTCTTTTTCTTTTTTTTTCCTTTTAATTTGGCCCCTCCATGCAGCCCGTGGGGTTGAACCCAGGGACCCCAGCATTGTGTGTGTGCTCAGTTTTTCAGTCACGTCCAACTCAGACCCAGTGGACTGTAGCTCACCAGGTTCCCTGTCTATGGAACCAGGCAAGAATATTGGAGTGGGTTGCCGTTTCCTTCTCCAGGGGATCTTCCTGACCCAGGGATCAAACATACTTCTCTTGTATCTCCTATATTGGCAAGTGGATTCTTTATCACCACTGCAATGAAAGCACAGAATCTTAAACACTAGACCGCCAGAGAAGTCCTCTGAAGCCCTTGTCTTAAACTACATGCATTCTTCCAAGTGTTACCTAAAGAGAGAAAGGAAAGATGAGGGATCAGAAACAAATGAATCTTCCTCAATGATATTGTCATGTTTTAACGATAACATGCATAGACATTGTCCAGTATGCCTGCCTTGACTAGATATTTTTAGAAACTTAATTTAGTACTCCTCTACTCTGAAACAGGCTAGGCAGTGTAGCATATAATTTAGGGGAGAACAGAGAATCCTGATTTTTGATGCCATTGCTTAAGTACAGTGTTTGACCCAGACAGGAACTCAGTGTGCCATTAGTAGAACTCTTGTGCTGAAATAATAATAAAAATTCCATGAGTGTTTTTTTTTATTATAGCATGATATAAATTACTGACCAAAATAAATGTATGGCAGTAAGTTTTGACTCAAACCTCAAAAGGTGATATTAAGCAATTTGGCTGTATTCAGCGATTCCAGTATCATGATTTTATTTGATGAAGAAATTATTCTATGAGACTTCCTATCCAGGTGTATATCTGTGGTATCAGCATCATTATGTAAACATAACTTGGTATTTAGATACAGTATATACACTGATATTTGTATTCCTATGAATGTTTTCTGGATGTGGGTATAAGTTGTCTAAACCTTTAATGAAGAAACAACAAAAAAAGTTTCCATGGTAAGATATATTCAGAACGGTAGGGTGTAGAAGTAACATCCTGTAATTTCAGATTCCCCTGAACCTTGTGGTCAACAGTATCCACATCCAATTGCTTCCACAGAATGGGAAATTCGTTTCTTGGTTCATTGCTCAGTCATGCACAACTCACTGTGACTGCACGGACTGTAACCCGCCGGCTTCTCTGTCCATGGGATTTCCCAGATAAGAATACTGGTCCTGGGGGTTGTGGTCAACATCTGTGTCCAGCTGCTTTGTGTGTGTTCCACAGAATGGGAAATTAATGTCCCTTACTTTGGGATCCCCTTTGCATACCTTCTGCATGTCCCAAGAGTCTGGGATTTGCAAACATCTAGTCTAAACTACCTCAGGATGTGTAGGACTAAATGTGCAAAAATGTGTGTGCAGCCGTCAAAGCCTGTGAGACTCTGGCATTCACACGGCATGTTGTCATTTACAGCTTGCTGCAGGAGTGCAGGGGAGCAGGAAGAGAGCGACGTTTGCTGAGAGTGATCTTCTGTGCCCGTCTCACCTTCATCTCTGACGTGCATCCCAAGGAATTCGAATGCCCAATTATTCTGGGAACCGAGGCCCAGAAGTGGAAAGCTTTAATTGTTTCTCTAAAGTGAGAAGCCACTTGAACAGCAGAATCAATTCCAAAGTAATTACTCTTCCTCAGGGTATCCCTTTAAAGTTTATCTAGTGTTTGTTTAAAAAAAAAAAAAACAAAAAACAAAAAACTAAAATACAGTCCTTGAACTTTAGATGGGACATGTGAATTGAAGTTCAGAATCAAAAGAATGTTGTTTTCTCTAAGTAATCTTGGGTTCTTTCCCATGGAAAGCTGAACCAAAACTAGAAAAGCAAAATTGTTTTCAAACAGTTTTCACACTTAATGAGTGTTTTAGTGATGAACATGCCTAGTAGGCCACCCCGCTGGGTGAAGAGACGAAGTAGAGGAGAGGTCGGGGGCAGGGGTGTCATCTTCATATTTAATTCTCAAGGAACTAAGCCTTCATTTACTAGATGGTGGTTTCATAAGAATATTGAAATCATATTATAGTTGATTATATGATTAAATGTGGCTTTCCAGATGGCTCAGGGGTAAAGAATCTGCCTGCCCATGCTATGTGGGATACGTGGGTTTAATTCCTGTGTCAGGAAGATCTCTTGGAGAAGGAAATGGAAACCTACTCCAGTATTCTTGCCTGGTGAAATCCCATGGACAGAGGAGCCTGGTGGGCCTCCGTCTATGGGGTCACAAGGAGTTAGACATAACCTAGTTACTAAATAACAACAACAGCAGCATGATTAAATTACTATGCATTAATCAAAACTTATCCTCACTTTCCAGAAACTCATAAACAGTCAATACCAATCATGGGACAGAATGTCACAAACAGGATTAGCAACTTTAGGAAAACCTAAGTTGTAGTCGGAATTAAGCTGGACCCCAGTAGAGAATATATTTCACAGATATGGTTAAGAGAAGAATCCAAGGGAAATAAAGGATTTTATTTTTGAGAATTCCTGAGAAAGAGATTCGTTCTCCATCCACTGTTGACCAAACTCCTCAGAGAGTGACAATAAAGCTCTAGATGGGTCTGGGGCATCCAGAAGCAGGGATTCTACTCTTCTTCCTGGAGAATGTCTGGGGAGAAGGTGAAATCCAAGTTTTGGAACTTCCCATGATTTATCTAGGCATCTAGATCTAAACCAGCTTCACAAATGTGCTCTTGCTTTCATGTAATGTTAGGCTGCTTCCCATGTGACCTTGATAAGTGTGTAGAATATGAGGCGAGACTTGTAGACTTGAGTGATGGTTTAGCAGCACCTGAGAGGATCACTGAATAAAGAGCAGAGGTGACTGAGGCATCCATAGATGTCATGATACAGAGACTGACATGAGAGGCAGATGGTTTACTCCCGGAAAGTCACAGTCACAGTGCTTGAGTAAGTGCTGAGAACCCACTTCAGGATTTTAAAAGACGCTAACTTACCTATGTGGTATGCCACTTGCTGCCCTCCTTCTATCTCATCCCTAAAGCTTGGAATATAGCTATAATGGCTGGCACTCCAGCAACCATCTTGTGCCATGAGTTCATCTGAAGACAGAAACAAATTCTGGGTGGCTTGAATGGAACAATCACAGCTTAGTCCTGCATAAGATGTGGGAACCTTCATACTAGCAATAGATGGCTAACCTCTAGATTTATCATCTGTGTAAGGTAAAAATTCCTCCTGTATTTCACCACTTTTTTGTATTTTATTTTTTCATTGCACACAATAGAACCTAAGCTTAATTGGCTCTGGTCATTTCCCCAACTTTCTGCATACTGAGATTGAAAGGAATGTCATAGAGTTGCTCTCAAATATCTCTTCATAACCCCAACCCATTCAGCTTTTTGATGTGTCCCGTATTTCTGGCACGTCCCTTGGGCTGCTTCCCCACACTTGGACATCCTTCCCAGAGACATCAGTGAGAGCATAGTGAGAGCTCAACTCATACGTGGCCCGGGAAAAAACATCTCTGTGAACCAGCTCTGGGAAGAGAGAGTCAGGGAGACAGAGAGAAAGAGTCAGAGATGGAAGAGTCAGACAGAGAAGAAAAAAACAAGGAAGGAAGGAATAGAAAGGAAGAACCCAAGAATTTATTTTTACTCACTGAACTGAACACATGTGTGTGTGTATGTGCGTGTGAATGTGTACGCTAAAATTCCATCTTTGGATAAAGAAAATACTAGCAACTAAGAATGCTGTTCAAGTGGCCTGGGCTGGGGGTAGCAAGTCAGCAGGCTCAGCTCCTGGCCCACACCCCTGTCTTGAGCAGCAGTACCCTCTCCAGTACTCTTGCCTGGAAAACCCCGTGGATGAAGGAGCCTGGTGGGCTGCAGTCCATGGGGGTCGCTGAGGGTCAGACACAACTGAGTGACTTCACGTTCAGTTTTCACTTTCATGCATTGGAGAAGGAAATGGCAACCCACTCCAGTGTTCTTGCCTGGAGAATCCCAGGGATGGGGGAGCCTGGTGGGCTGCCGTCTATGGGGTCGCACAGAGTCGGACACGACTGAGTGATTTAGCAGTAGCAGCAAGTAAGAAATTTAAAATACATAGCAAGCAAACTAACAAAATACAGAGCAATGAGGATTTATTAGTTTTGGGCTTTGGGCTTTGGTTTTTCATTTGATTTGTTACATGCAAGTTCGTGTTTTAAGAGCTGCTTCTTTCTCACAAAATTTCTTAAAGTTTAGTGCAGGTCACTTTGCTATAATACAACGCGGAGTGCAGAGAAAATTTGACTGTGCTTTGTTTTCCCAATAGACAACGACATCATTGTGGAGAGAAACAGATTTTTTTTCTATCATACTGGGGCTCTTTGTGTTCAATTTTGGAAAGTATTTATTTTTATTCTGTAATATCATGAAGATGATCGGTGAAGTGGATTCAGCCAATGAATGAGAAAAAAACAGAAAAGACCCCCAAATGTTATCTTGATTATGCCACTGAATGCTCGGGGAGAAATGGAAGTCCATCTTTAGAGTAACTGCAGCAGGAGCTTGGGCGGTTGCCCTGCCAACAAGTTGGGAAGCTTCTGTGCTGGAGGTTGGAGAAGAGGCTGATTTTCACACTTTCCAAGTGCGAAAGCGCAAGCGGGCTCTGTGGGTTTGTGAAAAGGCATCTTTTAAAATGCTGCAAGATATAGACAGAAAGCGGGACCCATCCCAATGCCCATCAAGTGGGGAATGTGGTATATCCATACATTGGATATATGACGCAATGCATATTGTATGGATATATCCATACAATGATATATTATCCACAACAAAAGGAGTGCAATTCTGATTTACGTGGATGAATGGTGAAGGTTTTATGCTGATTGGTGGAAACAAGACACAAGAGGCTATATACATCCTCTGATTCCATTCATCCAGTGTACAGGATGGGCTAGGGGCAGAAATAGACATGAAGTTGTGTCAGGAGAAATGGGCAGTACAGGGTGTCTCACCTATGGAGGAGGAGTGCCTTTTTGTAGTGATGGAAATGTACATAACTTTGGTTGTGATGGTTGCACTATTCTGTGAATATACAAAAAGTACCCAACTATACGAGATTCAGTGGATGAACTTTATGGTATATAAATAACTTCTCAATAAAGATATTAAACATAGGGGAGATTTTTTAGGAAATATCTTTTTAAAATAGTTTAAGACTAATTTCTTGAAACAAAGGTCGTTTTTCATCCCATGTCAGGAATGAATTGCCTCTTACCTGTTGCTTGAGCTTATTGTACGCCTCTAAGGCTATCATATAGTTGACCACATGTAGCCATCTAAATTCCGAGAAGGCACTGGCACCCCTCTCCAGTACTATTGTATGGAAAATCCCATGGATGGAGGAGCCCGGTAGGCTGCAGTCCATGGGGTCGCTGAGGGTCGGACACGACTGAGCGACTTCACTTTCCCTTTTCACTTTCATGCATTGGAGAAGAATATGGCAACCCACTCCAGTGTTCTTGCCTGAAGAATCCCAGGGACGGGGGAGCCTGGTGGGCTGCTGTTTATGGAGTCACACAGGGTTGGACACGACTGAAGCGACTTAGCAGCAGCAGCAGCAGCAGCAGCAGCAGCAACCATCTAAATTATGTGATCTGGCTAAATCTGTGGTTACAATGTGATACAGCAAATATTTTCCTGTGGAACAACAGGTCCATTTAAAAATAACACATTTTATTTAATTCAATAAGAGTGTCTTTTTCAGAGATAAGGACCCAAACCCAAGTTAACCTAAGTGTGCACGATTCAGCACAAACAGAAATATAATGATGCGAACGACACCTGAACTATTCAGTAAGCAGACTCTAATCTGATTTCTCATTGAATTACATTGATGGAGGCTCCCCAATCTTGACGCCAATCAAATGTCCACAGAGTTTGGTCCTCTCTTTTTCCCTGCCCTGAATAGGGATTAAGCATAGACATAATTGAGTCTTTCATTGTTTTTTCCAGAAATGGCAGGGAATAAACTCTGCTTGGAGAAGGCAATGGCAACCCACTCCAGTACTCTTGCCTGGAAAATCCTATGGATGGAGGAGCCTGGTAGGCTGCAGTCCATGGGGTCGCTAAGAGTCAGACATGACTGAGCGACTTCACGTTCACTTTTCACTTTCATGCATTGGAGAAGGAAATGGCAACCCACTCCAGTGTTCTTGCCTGGAGAATCCCAGGGACGGGGGAGCCTGGTGGGCTGCCATCTATGGGGTCGCACAGAGTCCGACACTACTGAAGTGACTTAGCAAACTCTGCTTGAAGCTATTACTTTAAAGGACATCAATAGAATACCTTTATGTAAGTCTGTAAGGCACTCTTGTAGATACTGTGGGGGATAAAACCAAACCCCAAACCCCCGACTTCAAACATCTTAACTTCTAATTGGAGAGAGTTTATTGACCAATAAGAAGTTAATATAACTATTCTCAGAAGGGGACCCCATAGATGACACCCATGTGAACCTTTGAGGCAGCTTGGGGTTTATTATAGGTCTGAAAATATATGCAAGGAATTAAGCTCAAGCAAAATATAAATACAATCCTGTTGTCAGCTAGGCACAGATTTTGACATGCACAACTAACTATTTCTGCTCTTCTCCTATTATATCTGTATTTTTAAATCTCTATAGTTGCTATCCAGGCCCCAAGCAACTAAAAAATAATGTTTGTGTAATTTTAGGGTATGCGTGCTTAGTCCCTCAGTTGTGTCCAACTCTTAGCGACCCCTTGGACTGTAGCCCGCCAGGCTCCTCTGTCCATGGGGATTCTCCAGACAAGAATACTGGAGTGGGCTGCTGTGCCCTCCTCCAGGGAATCTTCCCAATCTTGGGATCAAATCCAGATCTCCTGCATTGCAGGCATTCTTTACCAGCTGAGCCACCAGGGAAGTCCACTGGTTACTCCTGTTGCTGCTGCTGCTAAGACGCTTGAGTTGTGTTGGACTCTGTGCAACCCCACAGATGGCAGCCAGCCAGCTCCTCTGTCCCTGGGATACTCCAGGCAAGAATACTGGAGTGGGTTGCTATTTCCTTCTCCAATTGGTTACTCCATGTAAGACCAAATCTACATCAAGGAGCTTAATGACAATGTGAATCAAAATTGGAGAGTGGAATTAAAGCAGTAATTATACCACAAAATTGGGCTTTCCTGGTGGCTCAGATGGTAAAGAATTTGCCTGCAATGCAGGAGGCCTGGATTCGATCCCTGGGTCAGAAAGATCCCCTGGAGGAGGAAATGACAACCCACTCCAGTATTCTTGCCTGGAGAATCCCATGGACAGAGGAACTTCGTGGGCTATAGTGCATGGGTTCACAAAGAGTTGGATACAACTGAGCAACTAAACACAGAGCAGGAGTAATGGATAGAGGGAAGCAGAGGGGGGCGACAGTCTGCCCGTTGTGGGTTCCAGCCCAGAGCTCTATTTCTGTACTCGTTTCTCACGCTGGGAAATCCTGACTTGCCTTTACTTCTTCTTTTTTTTCTGTCTGGTGACTAACACAGGCGTTCTGCTTACTTGTCCTGAGGTCCCCCTTTTGGTAACATGTCTACTTGTCCTGTTTTCATAGGGCATTTGGGGGAGAGGAGCTTCCTAACTTTTCCAAATTATCATTCTCTGGGCTTCCCTGGTGGCTCAGATGGTAAAGAATCCGCCTGCAATGAGAGAGACCTGGGTTCAATCCCTGGGTTGGGAATATCATTCTTTAGACAATTACATTTTCTTGCCATCAGACCTTGGAGGTGCGCTCATATTTCCATCTTTCCTACTGCCTCCTCCCCATCATGTTGATCTATAGCCTGGTACATCGCTATGGTTTCAGAGATTACAGAAAATTATCTTGCACATAAAAAGTCTTCCTGGTATTTATTGCAACTTTAAAAACTCACACTGAGTGAATCAAGTGAATTCTGAGCAGACTAACCGTGTCGGAAATTCTGTGATGTCAAGGTGGCCCAGTGAGAAATCAATTGCAAGAGTAAGTGTGATTTATAGTCACTGCTGCACAAGATAGAGTGTGACCCCTTCACCCCGGTTCCTGCGTGAAGTCTGGATGATGTGGGCTGACTCTACAGCGTAAGGAAACAAAAAGGCGGACGTGACTAAGCACAGGCGCTGGGGGTGCTGCTCAACTAGGCGTTCAGATCGTCCTTTCCGGAGGCTGTAGCACAGGCTCTGAGGAGCTAGGGCCCCCCTTGAACCAACACAACTCTCCAGAGTATTTCGCCCTGGGAGATTCTGCCATCCACACTCCCTGAGAGCGAGCAAAATGGGAGAAAGCTTTCCTGTGTCTGAGTCTCATTTTTAGTTGCTAGTTTTTTAAGTCCGCACCAGTTTTGTGGTCTTCCCTTTCATGGGCCGATAGGGATCCATTTTCCTGAAAACCAACAGCAATTCTCGCAGAAAATCTTTCAAAAGGGGAAGGGTTGGGGAGGAGAGATTAGGAACTGATACCAGATTGCTAGAAAGGAGGTGAAATGGAAGATGTGCAGAAAGTGGCTTGCTCTACGTTTCACAGGCAGAACAGGCACAAGCAGCTCAGACCTCTCTGAGGTTAAAAGGTGCCAAGGGCATTTTCCATCTCTGGGACGCGAGGTCGGGGTCGGGCAGAAAAGGTGGTGGTTCTTCATTAGTCTCTAAGGATGTGAAACAAGTTCCTTCCATCAAGGCTCAAGCCTTCCTTTATGGGGTGAAAGGCGCGTGCACAACCCCGGAAGTTAGGGACATGGAGCTTCGTCACCTAGTATTCGAGGCTCCTATCACTAAGCCACCAAGGGAGCATGGGCCATGGTCAGAGCAGTGCCAACCCTGGGGCAGAGCTGGTTGCAAAACCGCCCACAGCACCAGCCCCCTGCAGCTCCAGAGCCAAGGAAGCCTGTCCACGCCTTTCACCCTGGACAGTCTAACATGCAGGGTGTCTTTGTGGCTGCTCACTTCAGGAATAATGTCTGTGACGCTGGAAGGCCGATCCTGTTGAACTTCTTAAACACATTTTGAGTTTGATTGCATTTAATAAATGTTCACTCCTTGGAATACTTTTTGGGATTCTCTGCATTTGCAAAATCTTTAAAGGACCAACTTAATACATATTTATGGACTCTGTTCTCTATGTAAGACATTCATAGCATGTTGCGCTGTGGATATATTCACACCAGTGTTGAAAACCTACTTACGTTAACTGAGATGTACAAAGAAAATACAGTATAGCTTTTTTTACATTCTATATTTGATTCAGCTTATTCTACAAGCCTCACCCCAGTGGATACCAAAAAAATGAGAACCGTCTCTCCTAGACTTAACAATTTCCTTTCCATAAATAAACTTTAACTATCTAAGCTCAATTCCTTTTTAGGGATGAAATAAATCAAATAACTTTGTTTTTGTTTTCAGTCACAAAGTCGTGTCTGACCCTTTGCGACCTCATGGACTGCAGCATGCCAGGCCTCCCTGTCCTTCACTATTTCCAGAGTTTGCTCAAATAACTTGGTCCCCAGTAAACACTCAGTCTCAGAGTTCTGCCTCCTTCGCCTTCTCCCCAAATTGAGGTCTGGGTGAAAAGTAGGGGTTCATGTGTGCTCACAGGACTTGACATGGGATTTGGAGGATCTCCTGACCTCTGGTAGGTCCTGGAGTGGGTATCATCATCGTGGCCCACCAGGTGGCTCCCCTGCTAGCTGCCTGGAGCTTTGTTGGCATCGCCTGACAATTCTTCCTCCTATGTGGTCCCTCCACACCTCACCTCCTACAGGCACTGGCAAGCACTCACAGTTCTCGTTTGATCTCTGCCCTACAGTTGTGCTGGAAATCTTTTCTTTCTTGTTTACTTTTCCCCTCTACAGCTACTTGGCTCATCCATCGAGAGGCTTGGGGAACCTCAGGACCCTTCCTGCCTGCACTGGGAAGGGCTGGCTTCTTAAAGTGCTGTCTCTCTGTCCAGCCAGACTGTGATGTCTTGTTTCCAGGGATGACGCCCCATCTGCAGTGGGGCACAGGTTACCTGGGTGCTGTCTCCTGCAAGATTAGCAATGGGCAGTAGGTCAGTGGGCTTCCTCTACAGATTTCCATTCCACTACTCATCTGCAGAGATGGTTTAGAGTGCATCCATAGATACTTTGATACTCTTTATACAAAAGTATTTAACCTTCCCTTGCAAAAGGTCATCCTTAGAGACTCTTGTCTAAAGAGTGGATACATCACTTTTCAGGCTAGCCAGCCAAGAGGAAGCTGGGTTTGCCTGTTCTCTTAATCTCTCTCACTATTGATGCTTATTGATTTTAATCTCTCTTTCAACTGAGCCTCCATATAGGAAGTCCAGCTATCTTGAATTTATCAGATTGAGAGACAAGGCAAAGAGATTTCTCAGGGTTGGAGATTAATGCCGAGGAGCTCCTCTACCTCCTCCAGAAGTTGAAGTCCTTCCAGCCCAGGCACCATCCTTCCAAAGATGCCAGGCCCCAGCAGTGTTGACTCAGCTGACAGCGTGGAGCAGAGCCTGCCCAGGCTGAGGATACAAGCTCTTTAAGACGCTAGGTTTCAGGACGGTGTGCTCCAAACCTGCAATAACTGGGACATGCTCTCACCTTCCCTTCTTCTTCTTCCGATGCAAACAGCCAACTCATTGTAAAAGACCCTGATGCTGGGGAAGAGTGAAGGCAAAAGGTGAAGGTGGTGACAGAGGATGGGATGGCTGATAGCATCACTGACTCAATGGACATGTGTTGGGCAAACTCTGGGAGATGGTGAAGGACAGGGGAGCCAGGCATGCTGCAGTCCAGGTGGTTCAGGGTTGGATACGACTTAGCAACTGAACAACCATAAACTAGAACTTGAACTTCACAGGGTAGGACGAGATCTCTCTGTTGCGACCCTGCTTTCTCTTAATCAGCCTCTTTTTCCCAATTACTGAAAACCTGAAGGCATAGGCTTTCCATCTCCTGCTAGAGTCTTATTAAAGTTTTTCCTTCTTAAAGTCTATGATTAGTATAGCAAAGCCTGTCTCTCAGTCCATCAAATGAGAGCTAAATGACTCCAGACAAACACAGAGTTTTATTTCTACAAAGCTTGGCTTTTAAGATTCTTGTCTGGTGTGAGATTCAAGGCCTTCTGTGATGAGAAAGCTGATCTGTGACTCGCTGTTCAACACCTCATTCTCCTTCCTTGGGATCTGAGGGCTCTTTGCTTAGCCAAGAGAGAGGTGACCAGGGAAGGAGAGCCAAAGGGGAGATGATGGTGTGTCACCTGGTCAAGATTAGAATTGCGTCTGTGAAGCAGCAGAAAACATGCTCCCTGTCCTTGAATAGCTTTTGAGTTATTTCAAGAAGCAAGAAACATACAGAAAAATACGCACTGAAAGCTCGGATTCTCAGCTTCCAAGGGAGTGATGCAAACAGTGCTTTTGTACACGGGGAGTGAGCTAAGAAAGATTGGAGCTAAGAAAGATGGTGCCAGGGGGTAGACTTGACATAGTCCCCAAAGCCAGACAAGACAGATGGAACAATAGGGTGAATAAATTGCAAGAGTAACCAGGTAGGGGAGGCAAGATGAACTGAGCAGAGACGAAGCATCTCGAAGGCAAGACGTGTGTGCAGGGTAGAGCCTGGGAGAATGTGAGAGAAGTGCTTGTGTACATGTCCAAGGGACCAGGAGGAAACTGGGACAATGAGTGGCGGTGGGCTGAATCAACAGCTGAGGAATTCGCACCATCCTTGTCAGTGTCACTGAGGTTCAGGATAAAGATTTTGAGCAAGAAGATGACACTGTCTGAACAAGATTTATAAAAATCAGTGATGCTGCCAATAGTACACGAGGTGAGTTAGAGCTATCAAAATGCTACGAGAATCCACAGAAGCTGACTCTGCTGCAATATATGCGAAGTTCTTAAATCAGAGGATGGAAGGTGTAACTGTTCAGTTTACGTTAGTTATTGTTATCAGTACTGCTTTTACTCTGACTGACACCAACAGGGAAGCTGTATTCTTCAAGGTGGGGCTTCCCTGGTGGCTCAGTGGTAAAGAATCTGTCTGCCAATGCAGGAGAGGCAAGAGATGCAGGTTTGATCCCTGGGTCGGAAAGATCCCCCGGAGGAGGAAATGGCAACCCACTCCAGTACTCTTGCCTGGAGAATCACATGGACAGAGAAGCCTGGTGGGCTACAATCCATCAGGTCACAAGAGTCAGACATAACTTAGCGACTGAACACACACACACACACGCACACACACACACACACACACATTCTTCAAGATAATGGTTATGCACTGGATTTAAACAAATGAATAGAATTTATAAGTAAATAGCTAGCAAATATATTAAGAAAAGGTTGTAACAAGAAAATAATGAAAACAGAAAATTGACATGACTGCTGATAATCTATTTGGGGATCAGTTTGGTTAAAATATTAATTAAGGATGTTCAAATTTAAACTTTTGTTTGGAGACAAATCACCATAAGCCTTCAACACTCTGTTAAATAATTTACATAATGATACTAACAACTTAATATATGCCAAGCACTATTCTAAACACTTTATATTTTTCCAGCATAATATTCACAATAAAGCATGAGATAAGTAAATAGTACCTTTAAGCCTGTACTACAAAGGAGGGCATTCAGGTCAGTTGCAAATCTGAAAGGTGGTATAGTTAGGTGTCACACCTGGCTCTGTCTAATTGAGCTTGAGTTTTAATTATTCTCTTTTTGTCACTTTAGATTTTAGTAAGTCCAGGGGGAGCCAATAAAGACATTAGCAAAGGAAGGTAATAGAAATAAAACTGTAGTTGAGGAAGGTTCTGCTGGCTCTAGTGTTTTGGAGAGATTGATTGGATAGAAATTAGAATCTGGAGACCATGAAAAGGGTTATTACATGATTCGGTGCAAGTAATGTGAACCTGAACCATGATGGATGTCATGGGATTAGAGACATGTCAAGGGTAAGGACAAACAGAAGATTGGACATGGAAGATGATGGTGATGTCTCAAAGCATAGTAAGATATTGACAGCAATATTCAAAAAAAGAAAGTTCAGAAGACAGATATGGATTGTTAGAGCCTGGGAGGAAGGGATGGAGAAGGCAGGAGACAATGGACCTGACTGTGAATGTGCCTTCATTTAAGTTTCTGTTTATTGCAACCTGCTGGAAATGTGTCAAAAGTTGTTTGAATAAATAGTCTGGAGCTCAACATGTAGGAATGAGTGTGGTTTATACAGGCGTTTTTGAAATATCTGACAGCTTTTGAGGGAAAATGAAAATATGAAATGTTGGACTAATAAAATAACACTAAATAGGTGATATGAGCTATTTTCTAAATATTTCCCAAGTTACCCATCTTGGCAGTGATCATTCAGTGTGCTCCTAGAACTAGGTGGTTTTCTAAACCTCCGTAAGAAGTCAGATGTCTTATAAGATCAGCTCAACTCCAAATGTGACTAAATTAACCTAAAGCCATGTTTTTGGCAATGAAAACAGATCTAGCACAAGGAAGTGTTATAATGATGAAGCCCCACCAGGTGACTGGTAGGAAGTTCTGAGTTAGGAGACCACATCCTGAGGGTTTGTCAGTATCCCTCCAGCGTCCTCTGGCAGAAAGAACAGTCTCTGCTGCTAATGACTCGTCCTCATTATCTTCATAAAAATCACTGTAAAATAGAGATTTTATTTCTCTATGACTCATCCAACCACTAGAGCTTCACATGTCATTTAAAAATCACTTAACTCCTCTAACAGCAACCTCCTGGTCATGATTTGGTTCCCAACAGAGGGACCTGGCATTGATGGTCATTCAGCAATCAAAAATTTCATGAACTCACCGAAAGAGTTGTCTTCCTTGGCTTGTGTTTCCTCTGGAAAATTGATTAAAAAAAAAAAAAAAGAGGGTTAAAAAAAATCTACATAGCCGATCAGGTGCTGGATTTAGAATCAATATATGTTAATAGAGAAGCAAATTCCCCTCGAGACAGTTCTTTAAAAAAAAATTGTCCATCTCGTCCTTGTAGTTTTTTTCTTTAAACATCACATAGACATGGTAGAGATAAATCTGCGCCATATGTAAGATTGCCAGTGGGTTGGGTGTGGGATGGAGAGAGCTAGAGAGCGTTAAAGAAGAATGGAAAACTGATAATACTGGCTATGCTGCTGCTGTTTAGTTGTTAAATCATCTGACACGTTTGTGACCCCATGGACTGTAGCCTGCCAGGCTCCTCTGATTCTCCAGGCAAGAATACTGGAGTGGGTATCCATTCCCTTCTCCAGGGGATCTTCCTGACCCAGGGCTCGAACCCTTGTCTCCTGCATTGGCAGGTGGACTCTTTACCACTGAGCCACCTGGGAAGCCCATAATGTTGGCTGTAAGGAGATGGGAATGTGTTGGAACCCATTCAAGGATAGACAGAAAGTGCAGGTAGGGAGAAGAATGAGAAAAGTATCACATCCTAGCAGGCGAAACAAGAAATAGCTTGTAGGTCAAGTGCTGCAGAGGATAATGTTACATAAGGAAAAATAGACTGCATTGAATTTGCCGGTAGATGGTTAAGAAAAACATGGTTTGAATGAAGGGTTAGAGCCATAAGCTGGATTTTGAAGTCATGAAGTCACATAAAGAATTGTGATGGCAGTCAGTTCTTTTCATAAGTCTGATGTGTAGAATCAGCTAAAACATGAGACTGTGGCTTGCAGCTAGAGAGAAGGTCCCGTGTGTTTTCACAGAAGGGGTTGGCATGGTGTGGAGGGTTGTAGGTATAGGCACAACTCAGCAAGATGAGCGTGGAAAGTGCGGGCTGATTCTTTCCCCTGGGGTGGACATCCACATTGTTTCCCCAAATAGACACTGTGCTTTATACCTGATGCTGTTACAGAAGATGTTTTTATTTTGGGAGAAGTCTCCTTGAAATTGCATTTTTAAAAGGAGATATCTATAAAATGTTATGACAACTTCTTGAACAAATGTCACATTTTGAACTTTCATAGCCAGTGTTCATATTTCCACAATCTTCCCAATGTCAGGATATTTTATTTTAGCAGATTCTGCATGGTAGGGAATGGAGTGATAAATGTCAGTTTCTTAACTGTATTAAATGGGATTCTCCTCCATCTCCATTGCATTGCAGATGAAGCTCCCGTCATTAACCAGGGCTTATCATGAAAGCCCTGGATCATTTGAGTGGCAGTTGAGGATTTTACAAATAGCGGATCAATTCAAGTGCCTTTCTCTGACTCTTTGTTTTTCTTGACAGCTCTGCATAATCCAACACTCTTAAGGACCCTCTCCTTCTAGAATACACTCTTCCCAGGAATTTTGCTTCCTCACAAGCTTTCTTTCCCTGAATCTGAATGCTCCTTTTAGTTCTTCTAAGTGGTTCCTCCCACTTGCTTCACCCCTGTTTTGGATTTATGCCAAATTTCACCCCTTTTAAAATTTTCTCTAGAGATATTTTCCATCATTTTCTCATCCAATCTGATATCTATCACATTTATATGACATGCAGTTATGCTTTATCAGCACATTTATTTCTGTTGTTTTTTGAACCACATACCACATTTTATTGCAAAGTCCATCATCACTTCAACACACAGGCTTCATTGGACAGTCATGTCAGACTCTCCACAATCCATGGACTGTAGTCTGCCAGCCTCCTCTGCCCATGTGATTTTCCAGGCAAGAGTACTGGAGTGGGTTGCCATTTACTCCTCCAACCTCAATAGTCCTGCCATGAGTATCATGAGTATTACCCATCCCTCCAAGAGCAACATTAGCCATGATCCTGCTCTAAATGCGAAGTAGTTAGGGCTTGCTTGCCTGCACGAATGTGGGCAATTTCATTGTTCATATCACATACACATACTCAAAACTACAATATTTTTGCCTGCTGCTAAGTCAAGTCAGTTGTGTCCGACTCTGTGCAACTCCATAGATGGCAGCCCACCAGCTCCCCTATCCCTGGGATTCTCCAGGCAAGAACACTGGAGTGGGTTGCCATTTCCTTCTCCAGTGCATGAAAGTGAAAAGTGAAAGTGAAGTCGCTCAGTCATGTCCGACTCTTAGTGACCCCATGGACTGCAGCCCACCAGGCTCCTCCGTCCATGGGAGTTTCCAGGCAAGAGTACTGGAGTGGGGTGCCATTGTCTTTTCCAATATTTTTGCCTAGGTCTTATTAATTTCACAGCAGACATAAACCTGAGCAAATGTTTGGTGACTATCAAAAATCCTAAATTATGTACCTGTGTATACTGATGTCTATCCTAGGATCTCTATCCTAGCCCATGAGGGAGCTGACCTCAGACAAAGATGCTGTAAGATTGTCGCAGTCAAAGTGTCTAGCCGCTCTAGAAAAAAAAGAAGAGAGGGAATGACAATGAAAGTACTATATGTGAATGTTCAGGTATCCCAAATTATTTTGCTTTGGTTTCATAATTTTGAAATATTAGGTCTCTAATAAGGAGTCAATAGTTGATTCAGTCGTTGTGTCCACCCGGGTTCCTCTCTTTCCGTGTAACTAATCTGGAGTCTTAGTGGTGTCTGTCACAGTCGTACAGCGTGCAGCATCCTTCATTCAGTGTACACCAGGCTACACCCTTCTCCTATTCCTCTGAAGATATCCTTCTTTGCATACACATACACACACACACTCTCCCACAAAAGCAATATAAGCTAAAGATTAGAAAAGTACTAGTCGATCTCAAAGTATTATTTGTTTTCCTAGTTGAAGACACTTTACCTTAAGAAGGGGCTTCCCTGGTTGCTCAGATGACAAGGAATCTGCCTGTGATACAGGATACCTGGGTTCAATTCCTGGGTTGGGTAGATCCCTGGAGAAGGAAATGGCAACCTACTCCAGTATTCTTGTCTGGAGATTCCTGTGGACAGAGGAGCCTGGCACGCTCAAGACCATGGGGTCACAAGGAGTCAGACAGGACTGAGCAACTAATGCTTTTTCACTGTTCACTTTTACCTTAAGGAAAAAATATTACATATGGACTTTATTACATGGCAAGGTAATGCCATGATGCTGTCCTTAAAACTTGCAATCCTTAAAACTTTCATTCCTTAAAACTCACTTGTTTGATAGCAACATCTACAAATAATGAGCTGAGTTTGAAGCCGAACCTTCAAAATAAAACCCAGGCTCTTGAAATTCTAGCGGTCTGGTCTGACAGTGTGCTGTCAGAGGAGAAAACACGGAGGAGTCTTGATCTATCCAGGAGGCATCCATCCGACATCATGTACTGGGGAGAATGCTGCTCTCACTCTCAAAATACCACCAAGTGTGAGTTGCTGGTGCTCAGTATTGCTTGTTTCAGGGTAGTGGAATACCCTGTTGCTGAATGATGCTCTGGGAACTCTATTGATAGAAGTGGATGCTGCTTTGACAGGAAAAGGGTCCAGATTTCCTGTTGTGGCAGAGGAGATTAGGTGACATATGTCATTTGAAAAAAAAAAAAGTACTGCTAACACAACATATTTCAGAACTGCTTCTCCCTTGGCGAGTCTAAAATAGATATGTGGGAAATAGCAGATGATTCATGGACCACTTGAAATGTAGTCATAAGCATAGATGTACTAAGACTGTACAACGGGTCTTCACATCCCTCAGCAAGGAGGAGAGGCTGGAATTGGGTTAACCCTGTGAAATTAGATACAAAAGTGGAATAAATTGAATATACTTGGCAACTCTTCTCCAGATCTGCAGGGATATATTTTTATTTTCTGTGAGTATTGGAATGAAATGGGCTTGGGGTAAGAGATGAAATTTTCGGTGAGAGGGAAATTAAGCATGTATCCTAGGAAAAAGACTGCTGCTGGAAATTGTGGAATGAAAGACAACAACAAAAAAGATGTAATAAATAATGAAGAACTAAGTGTAACCCAAAGTACTTTTGTGTGTTTTTTAAATTAACTTTTATTGAAGTATAGTGGCTTTAGAATGTTGTGTCAATTTCTACTGTACGGCAAAATGAATCCACACTACATATACGAATATCCTCTCTCTTTTAGATTTCCTTCCCATTTAGGTCACGATAGAGCACTGAGTAGAGCTGTCTAAGCTAACCAGGAGGTTCTCATTAGTTACCTATTTTATACATAATATCGATAGTATATAGATGATCTTAGTTGCAAAGCAGAAATAGAGACTCAGAAGTAGAGAATAAATATATGGATATCAAGGGGGAGACGGAGGAGGCAGGAGCAAGTGGGAGATTGGAATCAGTTTATGTGTTTTCTTAATAATAATCATTCCTTTACAATTTATTGGAAACTAAAGACTGCTTCTTAATATCTTCTGCTTCTGTTAGGTCCATACCATTTCTGTCCTTTATCGAGCCCATCTTTGCATGAAATGTTCCTTGGTGTCTCTGATTTCCTTGAAGAGATCTCTAGTCTTTCCCATTCTGTTGTTTTCCTCTATTTCTTACATTGATCACTGAAGAAGGCTTTCTTATCTCTTCTTGCTATTTTTGGAACTCTGCATTCAGATGCTTATATCTTTCTTTTTCTCTTTGCTTTACTTCTCTTCTTTCACAGCTATTTGTAAGGCCTCCCAGACAGCCATTTTGCTTTTTTGCATTTCTTTTCCATGGGGATGGTCTTGATCCCTGTCTCCTGTACAATGTCACGAACCTCAGACCATAGTTTATCAGGCACTCTATCTATCAGATCTAGTCCCTTAATTCTATTTCTCACTTCCACTGTATAATCAGAAGGGATTTGATTTAGGTCATACCTGAATGGTCTAGCGGTTTTCCTACTCTCTTCAATTTGAGTCTGAATTTGGCAATAAGGAGTTCATGATCTGAGCCACAGTCAGCTCCTGGTCTTGTTTTTGTTGACTGAATAGAGCTTCCATCTTTGGCTGCAAAGAATATAATCAATCTGATTTCGGTGTTGACAGTCTGGTGATGTCCATGTGTAGAGTCTTCTCTTGTGTTGTTGGAAGAGGGTGTTTGCTATGACCAGTGCATTTTCTTGGCAAAACGCTATTGGTCTTTGCCCTGCTTCATTCCATATTCCAAGGCCAAATTTGCCTGTTACTCCAGGTGTTTCTTAACTTCCTACTTTAGCGTTCCAGTCCCCTAAAATGAAAAGGACATCTTTTTGGGTGTTAGTTCTAAAAGGTCTTGTAGGTTTCATAAAACCATTCAATTTCAGTTTCTTCAGCGTTACTTGTTGGGGTATAGATTGGATTACTGTGATATTGAATGGTTTGCCTTGGAAACGAATAGAGATCATACTGTCATTTTTGAGATTGTATCCATGTAGTGCACTTTGGACTCTTTTGTTGACCATAATGGCTACTCCATTTCTTCTGAGGGATTCCTGCCTGCAGTAGTAGATGTAATGGTCATCTGAGTTAAATTCACCCATTCCAGTCCATTTTAGTTCGCTGATTCCTAGAATGTCGACGTTCACTTTTGCCATCGCTTGTTTGACCACTTCCGATTTGCCTGATTCATGAACCTGACATTCCAGGTTCCTATGCAATATTGCTGTTTACAGCATCAGACCTTGCTTCTATCACCAGTCACATCCACAACTGGGTATTGTTTTTGCTGTGGTTCCATCCCTTCATTCTTTCTGGAGTTATTTCTCTACTGATCTCCAGTAGCATATTGGGCACCTACTGACCTGGGGAGTTCCTCTTTGGTATCCTATCATTTTGCCTTTTCATACTGTTCATGTGGTTCTCCAGGCAAGAATACTGAAGTGGTTTGCCATTCCCTTCTCCAGTGGACCACATTGTGTCAGCAGAAGATATTAAGAAGAGGTGGCAAGAACACATGGAAGAACTATACAAAAAAGATCTTCATGACCCATTTAATCATGATGGTGTGATCACTCACCTAGAGTCAGACATCCTGGAATGTGAAGTCAAGGGGGCCTTAGAAAGCATCACTATGAACAATGCTAGTGGAGGTGATGGAATTCCAGTTGAGCTGTTTCAAATCCTGAAAGATGATACTGTGAAAGTGCTGCACTCAATATGCCAACAAATTTGGAAAACTCAGCAGTGGCCACAGGACTGGAAAAGGTCAGTTTTCATTCCAATTCCAAAGAAAGGCAATGCCAAAGAATGCTCAAACTACCACATAATTGCACTCATCTCACACGCTAGTAAAATAATGCTCAAAATTCTCCAAACCGGGCTTCAGCAATAAGTGAACCGTGAACTTCCAGATGTTCATGCTGGTTTCAGAAAAGGCAGAGGAACCAGAGATCCAATTGCCAACATCTGCTGGATCATGGAAAAAGCAAGAGAGTTCCAGAAAAACATCTATTTCTGCTTTATTGACTATGCTAAAGCCATTGACTGTGTGGATCACAATAAACTATGGAAAATTCTGAAAGAGATGGGAATACCAGACCACCTAACCTGCCTCTTGAAAAACCTACATGCAGGTCAGGAAGCAACAGTTAGAACTGGACATGGAAAAACAGACTGGTTCCAAATAGGAAAAGGAGTAAGTCAAGGCTGTATACTGTCATCCTGCTTATTTAACTTCTTTGCAGAGTACATCATGAGAAACGCTGGGCTGGAAGAAGAACAAGCTGGAATCAAGAATCCAGGGAGAAATATCAGTAACCTCAGATATGCAGATGACACCACCTTTATGGCAGAGAGTGAAGAGGAACTAAAAAGCCTCTTGATGAAAGTGAAAGAGGAAAGTGAAAAAGTTGGCTTAAAGCTCAACATTCAGAGAACGAAGATCATGGCATCTGGTCCCATCACTTCATGGAAAATAGATGGGGAAACAGTGGAAACTGTGTCAGACTTTATTTTTTGGGACTCCGAAATCACTGCAGATGTTGATTGCAGCCATGAAATTAAAAGGCGCTTACTCCTTGGAAGAAAAGGTATGACCAACCTAGATAGCATATTGAAAAGCAGAGACATTACTTTGCCAACAAAGGTCCGTTTAGTCAAGGCTATGTTTTTTCTGTGGTCATGTATGGATGGGAGAGTTGGATTATCAAGAAAGCTGAGCGCTGAAGAATTGATGCGTTTGAAGTGCGGTGTTGGAGAAGACTCTTGAGAGTCCTTGGACTGCAAGGAGATCCAACCAGTCCATTTTGAAGGGGTTCAGCTCTCGGATTTCTTTGGGGGAATGGTGCTGAAGCTGAAACTCCAGTACTTTGACCACCTCATGCGAAGAGTTGACTCGTTGGAAAAGACCCTGATGCTCTGAGGGATTGGGCCAGGAGGAGAAGGGGACAACAGAGGATGAGATGGCTGGATGACATCACTGACTCGATGGACGTGAGTCTGAGTGAACTCCGGGAGTTGGTGATGGACAGGGAGGCCTGGCGTGCTGTGATTCATGGGGTGACAAAGAGTTGGACACGACTGAGCGACTGAACTGAGCTGACCTGAAAGATTGCTTTGCAGGTTAGTTTATTTCAGGGTGTTACTTTTGCTTACATAGAAGATGTGTATATTGCATATTAGATTACGTTTGTTATTTAGGTGGAACCATCAGAGCCTTGCCTCACTCTGAACTTGAGCTTTCTGCAAACATCCAAAGTTTGTTAATGAAGACCTTGCCCTGCTGTTTTGCCCCATGGAATGTTCCTTTTGTTGATCTCCGCCCTCTTATCTCAGGCGCCTTATCCTTACCACTGAGTTCAAGGCACTCCAGTGTTTCTGTCTTGTTGCCCCTCTTAGTTTTGCTTCCCTCATAGCACATACCATGATGAGAGATTGTCTTTAAGGATTCGGCTTCTTTGTGATGTCTCTCTTCCCCATTTCTCCCAATGGAGGGAAAGCTCCCTGAGAGTAAGGGACTGATATACCCCATCAACCACTGGATAACCATGGTGTTTGCCAAGGGTGGTGGTTGTTGTTCAGTCAGTAAATTGTGCCCATCTTTTTGCCACCCCATGGACTGTAGCATTCCAGGCTTCCTTGCCCTTCACTATCTTCCACAGTTTGCTCATATTCAGTGTCCAGTGAGTTAGTGATGTTATCCAACCATCTCATCTTCTGCCATCCCCTTCTCTTCGTGCCTTCAATCTTTCCCAGCATCAGATTCTTTTCCAGTGAACCAGCCCTTCGCATCAGGTGGCCAAAGTATTGGAGCTTCAGCATCAATCCTTCCAATGAATATTCAGGGTTGATTTCCTTTAGGAAGGACTGATTTGATCTCTTTGCAATCCAAAGGACTCTCAAGCGTCTTCTGCAGCAACACAATTTGAAAGCATCAATTCTTCGGCACTCAGCCTTCTTTATGGCCCAAGATTCTCAATAAATATGTGTTGACTTCATTGAAAGAAGTCAATTTATCAGGTACCAATTTCCCTCCAGGGGACAATAACACGGAATTTGGGCTCTCACAGAGCCACAGTTATCATGTTGACATGTAAAGACTTCCTGTCACCGTAGCTGTTCATTCAAATGTGACAAGTAGCACACTGCTGTCACTTTCTATTCACACCAGCCTGGTGACCGCAAGAACCGCCAGCTGTCTGTGTCAGCATTGGCTCAGGTCAGAAAATGGAAGCAGGGCCTCAGAATTTTTCATTTGTTGCCATCAAATTGACCACTTAACAATCTGATTCTTTGCAAACTTCTTCTTTGGAGACCATCCCTGGTAACCATTTCTTACAATATAGATTTATGAAGACCACTGTTTATTCTGCAGCATCAGCGCTGGACTTTGAGATGTGTACAAGTGTTCAAACTTACCATAAATGACTTCTGTACTTAAGAAAGCAGAAACATACACAGAACACACAACATTCTGCAATTGTTTGTCAGATTTGCTGAGTAAGGTATAAAATTCATGAGAAAGAAAGATTTTTGTTTTCAGCCCCTTCACTCTCCAGCTTTTTGCTGCTTCAATTGTTTTCTCATTGCAACTGGGCTTAATTGCAGTTTTGTTTATACTGAGCACTGGTTATGATCATTTTTTCCCTTAAATGAGATAAATACTTAAGATAACTTTTTCATATTTATAGGATTTTAGTACTTTGGAGAATATGTTTTATAAATGATGCTCTATCTTACAAAAGAAAAAGAAATATATTTGAGTTTGGAAAAATGTCAATTATAAATATTAATAGATTAAATATCACTAGTAATTTCTGGTATGAGCTGTTTATTTGGAAACTTCTAAAATGGTGGTTTTCCTTTTAAACAGTGGGCATCAAACTAAAAATAAACAATCTGCTTGATTCAAGATAAAGCTAAATATTTTCTTTATATTTCTAATTAAAATAATTTGTAGGTATAATGATATTGTAATCCTTTTTACAGACATTTGTGTTTTCTCATTTGCTTTCTTTTATTTTCCCATGGATATTCATGAAAATAAATACAAATTATTACTGACTTCACTTTCTATGAGAGGACTGAGAATAGTTTGAGATGTTGCTTCTTATAAATAATATTTAACAATACTTATAAATAACAATAACCTAGGAGATTATATTTAAATAGGGACCTTCTATCAAACCAAGTTAGACTTTTGAAAGAATATTTGATTCTCTTGAAGTTTTGAATGACTTTGTTTCTTTGCCCTCTTTAAACTTCTTTCTTGTTCTCTGGCTTTAAAATCATTAAGGTCAATAATTTTCCTGAAAATAACTGCCATTCTTTTATAAAATATTGTTATAAAATCAGTAGGCCTAAGGAAATAAGATGAAAAGCAATAAAGGAAAGAAATATTATAATGTGCTCACATAGGTATTTACAACTTCACTATGAAAAGTGTGTAAAGTGACTCTCCCCTTACACTGACTGTCTGTTCACAGTACTCACCATCCAATGTGCACACATTTGCTTATCAGCTGTATCTTCCATCCCATTTTCTCCAGATTGAAAGAAGATAAGAACGGGGGCTTTTTTTCTTTCTATTTTTCTCCATTTCACAACCAGCAATTCAATTAGGATACTTCAGATGCTCAGTAAATTGCTATATAAATATCCATTTGCCTAAGCTAGGGACCTTATTTTTGAAATATCAGGAGTGAATAAGCCACCTCGACCACGCTGGCACTGATTTTATTTTGAGATCAGATGAAGGCTCCTTGAGATCAACTGCACTTTTCCTCATTTAACGATTTTCCAGGTGGGAACTCAGTTCAGGGAAATCTGGTGAACATAATGGGCTTGCACAGATGACTAAAAGACAACTCATACCCTGAAAAGCACCAACAATAACAAACCTAAGCCATGGCAGAAATAGAGAAGAAAAATATCTTTGGTTACTATGATCAAGAAAGAATTGGCTTGTCTGGGAAAGAACCCCTATGTGGTTACTTTGACCCGTGGTCCTCAGTTTGATTTCTGAAATCTTTGAGAAAGAATTCTAGGTTACTGGCAGAGATGAAGAGGAGGGCTTTTCTGGGCTTTCTCTGTCACTTCCTATACCCTAGAGTAAGTGTGAAAATGTGTATGAATCAGTTGTAAAATTTTATTTGAGAATAACTAAAGGATATTACTTTGTAAAAATATCTTACCGCCACAGGAGGCCACTGTGACTGCAATTATGAATCCCTGAGAACTGCTTGCCGTGCAAAATAACACAAACTACTTTTTAATATACTACTGTATTGCTTCTCCTCTAGGCTCTGAAAGCACTTGTTTATACCTCGTGTATAACATTTCTCATGTTCTGCTAGAAAACACCTCTCTCTGAATGCAACACATCCCTTGCAGTGTAAATCCCTTCTGCCTTACCTGTTCCTGTGTTCCTGGCCAGAATATACTTTACAAGGTGCTCAGAAGGCAATGGCACCCCCCTCCAGTACTCTTGCCTGGAAAATCCCATGGACAGGGGAGCCTGGTGGGCTGCAGTCCATGGGGTTGCTAAGAGTTGGACACAACTGAGCAACTTCACTTTCCCTTTTCACTTTCATGCATTGGAGAAGGAAATGGCAACTCACTCCAGTGTTCTTGCCTGGAAAATCCCAGGGATGGGGGAGCCTGGTGGGCTGCCGTTTATGGGGTCGTACAGAGTCAGACAGGACTGAAGCGACTTAGCAGCAGCAGCAGCAGCAGCAGGCAACACTATATGGGATGAATGAGTGGATAAGCCACTGATGGCAGGCTTTAAAAATTAACTACAAATACATTACAATCTTAATAACCATGAGGGTCTTGTCTAAGTGATCTGTGTGCTTTCTATATCACACATAACATAGCGCATAGTTTCACATACATGGTAAAGAATAAACGATACTTTATTAAATTACATCACTGATCATAATGGCAGGTTAGTCAAATAGATTGAAGACAGTGACTACTTCAAATTTTCTTTGATGTTTTTGCCTCGATCAGTAAGATCCTATCATAATTCCTCACAAAACCACTGGTTACAGTGATGAAGTTCAGGGCAGGCCTCCTCAAAATGTGACTCTGGTATATGGGTTATTTTGAATTAGAGTTTAAGAAGCCTCTGGTTCAAGAAGAAACTTTTGTCTCCCTGGAAGCAGGAAATAATACATCTCATCTGTGAAAGGCACCCTCCGATTGCCTGGAGGTAGCAGGTAACCTTATCACCAGACACAGAGAATATAGGGCTGAGAAGGTGGTATAAACAAACAGTGTTACTTCTTCACCAACTTACTACCCCATGCCCAAACTTCTTTGCATGGTAGTTCCTCACAAATTTATTGTTTCTTTGTCTAAAAGACATAAAACTGACTGCTTTGGTCACTTCACTGAGTGTTCTCTTTCTATGAGTTTCCATAAAATTTGTGTCCTATTAATCTGTCTTGTGGAGAAGGCAATGGCACCCCACTCCAGTACTCTTGCCTGGAAAATCCCATGGATGGAGGAGCCTGGAAGGCTGCAGTCCATGGGGTCGCTGAGGGTCGGACACAACTGAGCGACTTCACTTTCACTTTTCACTTTCATGCTTTGGAGAAGGAAATGGCAACCCATTCCAGTGTTCTTGCCTGGAGAATCCCAGGGACTGGGGAGCCTGGTAGGCTGCTGTCTATGGGGTTGAGAAGAGTCCGCCCCACCTGAGCGACTTCACTTTCACTTTTCCCTTTCATGCATTGGAGAAGGAAATGGCAACCCACTCCAGTGTTCTTGCCTGGAGAATCCCAGGGTTGGGGAGCCTGGTGGGCTGCTGTCTATGGGGTCGCACGGAGTTGGACACGACTGAAGTGACTTAGCAGCAATCTGTCTTGCATCATGCATGCTAAGTCGCTTCAGTCTTGTCTGACTCTTTGCAACCCTATGGACTGTAGCCCGTCAGGCCCCACTATCCATGGAATTCTCGAGGCAAGAATACTGGAGTGGGTTGCCATTTCCTTCTCTAGGGGATCTTTCTGACCCAGGGATCGAACCAGCATCTCTTAAGTCTCCTGTATTGGCAGAAGGGTTCTTTACCACTAACACCACTTGAGAAGCCCTGTCTTAGGTTAATTTAATCATTAGATCAGCCAAAGAAACTAGAAGAGAAGAAAGGAAAAGTTTTTCCTCCTCTTCAACTGCATTGTAAAAACTCTTATGTTGTCTGGAATGATGAACTGAATGTATTAGTCAAATGTTAGTTTAAAATCACAAAAATAGACATTCTGTTCATGTCCAAATTCTTCTGTGTACAATATAAATATTTCCCTCACTTACTGTATTTCAACTGATTACATTATTGTTTAGTGTTTGCTTTTTAACCAGATTTTTAGCATTTTTAATTCATAGTAATTTGAAGAGAAATTTGTATGACATAACCATGAAAGAAAATAATCTTAAAGCAAATTTACTCAGATGTATCATTCTAGTGTTATCCTTCAGATACTATTCTTACAAATCTATGTTTAGACAGAGTTGTCTACCAGGGATCTTTGATGTTTTTAATCTACTAATTTAAAATGTAGTTTCTAAATTAGGAAAGGAGCAGGGTGATAGCATGATAGGTAAGGAACAAGTACCTACACTGGTCTAATAACGGGCTACACTAAATCTAATTTTAATTCAGAAAGAATTATTTTAGTACTTTTCAGATCCAGATGATGGCATTATTTCCTTAAAATCTATAGGTAAAATTTTTTAAGCTGCTCATTCAAACTGCACTCCTAAGACATTGTATGATGCCTAGATTTATGCAAGTTTGAATTTTAATTCCTGAACGAATTTCACAGGAATATTTGTAGCTCCGCTGTTGGTGAGATACTTTGAGATGTGGCATAAGACAGGAGTGTCGAGTTTTATGAGGAGTCAGCTTTGGCAAGCAATGGATGGTCCAGAGATGCTAATTCCACGGCGTTTAAGCCCAGATTTGCATGGAAAAGCAAGCTGGGATGTGATAGTGTGGCTTCCTGTTCCCAAACGTCTCTAGTACCGTTGATGCCGGGCATGCAGAGTGACACTTCTATGTCCTGACACATGTTGCCATGTCTATAATTCCAGAAAGTGCTTTCTGGAAGTGAAATCAGCTTTGAAATGAATAATCATACTCATTCAGATTAAGAAAAATAGGAAAATATTTTAAAGTTATTTATTAGTCTTTCCTATTTAATAACTATAGAATACCTACACGGTCTGGTTTCAGCTTGGTAATTTGCAAACCCAAGAAAGTTGAGCAGGGATCATATAATTTGAATCAACAGTATAAATAAAAAAAAATGATAAATTTCTTTCAGGTTGCCTTTTCCTTTTCTTCCACAGCTCAGCTGCCGCAGATAGCACCTGAGTTATCTGTTCCGTAAGCAGCAGATAGATTAATGCAGTACTTTCTGGTTGCTAGGAAACAGAAATGCCCATTAAAAAATAAATGAGCAGTCTCCTCACTAAAGAAGTTTGCAAAGCATCTAATCTCCTTGTTAGTGTGTTTGTGACACAGAGGCCCTTCCCAGGAAAGCATATTTTACCGATTTCCTTATAGAAAGGCACTAGTAGCCTATTATTAGACAGGTAACAATTTTTCTTAGTTACTGCTAAGATTTTAGTTTTAAGGCAGAAACATTTTCATAACTGCTCTCCTTCTTTTGTGCCTTGAGAATTCAGTGAGCAGTATCCCACACAGCATGCATATACACCTTGTATTTATTTCAGAATATGAATGGATTCCTTATTATGTGTTTGACTAAAGTAGATGAATTTTAGTACAAGGCTGTTTGTATTCTTTAGGGAAGGAAAGCAGCAAGAGAATTCAACAGATATTAAAATGATTGCAGAGGGAAAAAGAGTGAGTGTTTTTGAAAGTAAGTGGTCTACAAATGCAGAGATTTCTTTTTATAATCGGACCTGCCAACAGGCTGAAGGTCCTTGCGTGAGTCAGTTAAATGTCTTGGATCTGAATTTTGTAACCTAGATACCAAATATCCATGTTTATGTGTGCATGTGTGTATGTGTGTTGAGGGTTGTTAGAATTGATGTTCGTCAATTCTATCACCCTTCTTTCTACAATCATCCATTGAGAACTTACTAGAACCACCGTTCTTGAGAAATTCAGGTTTAAAAATCCTTGACTTGAGAAAGTTCACAGCGTGATGGAGAGGATAAACATGAAGCAGACAATTAAAGTAAAGGCAACTGTAATGCTGGAATTAGGATTTCCTGTAGCTCAAACGGTAAAGAATCTGCCTGCGAGGCAGGAGACCAGGGTTCAATCCCTGGGTTGGGATGTTCCTCTGGAGAAGGGAATGGGAATCCACTCCAGTGTTCTTGCCTGGAGAATTCCATGGACAGAGGAGACTGGTGGGCTACAGTCCATGGGGTCTCAAAGAGTTGAACAGGACTGAGCGACTAACGCAGTCCAGTAACACACAGGAGTAAGAACAGGGCGCATCCCGATATTTTACTTGGTTTATCTCACAATGAGTCTGTTCTCTGGCCCACTGACCCTCCCTCCCATTCTTCATATTCCTGCTGCTTCTACGTAGACACTTACATGGACACTTACCCCGTGGAACAAAGCCTGATGACCGTGCCAATAAATAGCTCTCTGGGGGTCAACAATTTTATCAGGTATAGAGTCTTCGATAGGGACCTATACTAATCGAATTCCTGTAATTCCTGTTTCTGGGATTGGGAAGACCCTTGCAATACATCTAAAATTTCATCAGAGTGTTTGGTTTCTCTTTCCAAGAAACAGAAATTTGTCTGCTAATTTTATAACTTTCCGTTTATTTCTTTTGTTTGAGAGACAGGTAGTTTGGTTCAAAGGGATTTTTAATGTCTCTGGAATCCGGAGTTAAAAACTGTGGTATCAGAAATATTGGGAGATATTTGGAGTTGTTTGTATGAGGGATGCATTGGTAACAATTTTTCACATCTTCTTTTCAGTTCTTCAATACTGTAACATAAGCAGTATTTTGGGCTTCTCCAGTGGCTCAGTGGGTAAAGCATATGCCTGCAATGAAGGAGATGCAGGTTAGATCCCTGAGTCGGGAAGATCCCCTGTAAAAAGGGCGTGGCAACCACTCCAGTATTTTGGTCTGGAGAACCCCATGGACAGAGGAGCCTGGTGAGCTATAGTCCATGGAGTCACAGAGTCAGACATACTGAGCATGCAGGCATGCAACCAATATTTTATATAATCATAAAGAAAAAGGAGTCAAGTTCCTGGAGAAATGGTGACGTCTTCTAGGCTTTGATAATCTCAACATGTCATTGGAAAACAATAATTTCTTTTGCTTCAATTTCAAAGAATTAGAATTGATTTGAATTGGTAGCAATTACAGTTAAAGTTACACGCCTTCTTCCTGAGTCACTCAGCATCTCTGAAAAATTTTTAGGAAACACTGAAATCTGGATTTTTTCTCTTTTCACCATCCAGTCAACAGACCATTCTTAGTTTTTATTTAATGAACCTCCTTGTCCTTATCTCTTTTGTTTTCCCCACCCCCTCCTAATTTCTTTACCCATCTTCACTTTGAGGAAATCAGCAAGATTCTAATACTGTATCTAATTTTGTGTGTATTACGTTTTTCATTGTGTGCGTGTGTATGTTATGTTGTCTCTGATTTTATAGAGCAAACCAAAGGGTGATGATTATCTTGTACTTCAAATTCTGCTAATTTGTTTGTGTAGTTAACGCACTAAGCACTTATTGATTCATTTTGCTATTAATCGATAGTGAGGAATTGATTTTGTTATACTGAAATGGATAGCCAATGGATTGTTTTCCAAGTTTGCTGGACTTTGCAACCTCTACTCGCAGAGAAGATGCACAAATAGTCCCATGACTCCGCCTGCAGGGCTTCCCAGGGGGCTCCGTGGTAAAGAATCTGCCTGATGATGCTGGAGACACAGCATTATCCTGGGTTTGGTCCCTGGGTTGGGAAGATCCCGAGGAGGAAATGTTAACCCACTCCAGTATTCTTGCCTGGAGAATCCCATGGACAAGCAGCCTGCTGGGCTACAGTCCACGGGGTCACAAAGAGTCAGATGCAACTGATCACGGGCACGTCCATTCTGCCTGCAATTGCAGCAGCCCAATTTAGGGAGGTAGATGGAGTCATTTTCTTGGTCTAAGAGGCACATCAAGGTCATGGATTCAATTCCACTTCCATTAGCCTTGCCCCATTTTATTGCCATGGCTGAATTTCTAAGTATAGATACCCATCCAACAAATAAATTCATGTACAAAGCAAAGAGCAAATAGCAAGAACGTGTGGATGGATCCATAAAAATACATCCCAATTAAAATAAAAAAACAACAGTTTGTAAGGTAGTGTCTAGAAAACGTATGAACAGTGAACATACGGGCTGGTTTCTAACGTTACGGAGATTGCTGTCTAGTCACTAAGTCGTGTCTGACTCTTTGCAATGGCAGGAACTGTAGCCCACCAGGCTCCTCTCTCCATGAGATTCTTGCAGCAAGAATTCTCGAATGAAAAAAAAAAAAAAGAATTCTCGAATGGGTGGCCATTTCTTCCTCCAGGGATCTTCCTGATCCAGGAATCAAACCTACGTCTCCTGCATTAGCAGGCGGATTCTTTACCACTGAGGCACCTGGGAAGCCCCAGGGCAAAGGAGAGAGTTGAAAATGATAAATTTTTGTCACACTAAAAAAAAAAGGTAGATTGCATAAAGTGAATTGTTTTATAAAATACTTTACACTCTGGATTTGTCAGACTGATTCACTGGGATCATTCAACCGGTTCTGCTGTTTTAATTAAGTTATCATTAACTTTTGAGGACTGATAAGATTCAACATTTTGGTAAGAATAGTTTATACGTGGATGATGAGTTTCATTTGACATCCCATTAGAATACAGTCAATGTTGCATTTTCGGTGTTACTCAGATTGTTCTGAGGGTTCAAGTGTTGACAGGTTGACCTCTTTTCCTGTAAAGTTCAGTACCAACTTTTCATGTAATTGCTGGGAGGGACTTCACAAGACTCAATTTTTACCTGTTATAAAGTGATATGTCACATATCATTGTCTTATGTCACATGTCAAAAAATTCTGTGATGAACTTTGCCAAATAAATGATATCTATTTGGGCATCATAAAATACAGTTTGTAAAGAAAGGGCTTAATGATTGACTTTAATTTTCAAAGACATCAGTTCAGTTCAGTCACTCAGTCGTGGTCAACTCTTCCCAACCCCATGGACTGCAGCACACCAGGCTTCCCTGTCCATCACCGACTCGCGGAGCATGCTCACACTCATGTCCATCGAGTCAGTGATGCCATCCAAACATCTCATCCTCTGTCATCCCCTTCTCCTCCCGCTTTTAATCTTTCCCAACATCAGGGTTTTTTCAAATGAGTCAGCTCTTCGCATCAGGTGGCCAAAGTTTTGGAGTTTCAGCACCAGTCCTTTCAAAGAATGTTCAGGGCTGATTTCCTTTAGGATGGACTGGTTTGATCTCCTTGCTATCCAAGGGACTCTCCAGAGTCTTCTCCAACACCACCTTGAAAAATTTTCCACAGTTTGTTGTGATCCACACAGTCAAAGGCTTTGGCATAATCAAGAAGGCAGGTGTTTTTCTGGTATTTTCTTGCTTTTATGATGATCCAGTGGAGGCTGGCAATTTGATCTCTGGCTCCTCTGCCTTTTCTAAATCCAGCTTGAACATCTGAAAGTTCACGGTTCACGTACTGTTGAAGTCTGGCTTGGAGAATTTTGAGCATTACTTTGCTAGCGTGTGAGATGAGTGCAATTGTGCAGTAGTTTGAGCATTCTTTGGCACTGCCTTTCTTTGGGATTGGAATGAAAACTGGCCTTTTCCAGTCCTGTGGCCACTGCTCAAAAGCATGAGAAAGACATCACAAGGTTTTAATTTCCAGTGACACCCCAAATGATGTCATCGCTGCTCTACTAAATTTCTCTCCTGTCCTTCCTATCTAAGCACTATTATTGGCTTGTGTGTATATTTTGTTGTTGTTCAGTTCCTAAGTCATGTCCAACTCTTTGTGACCCCATGTGTTTATGTAATACACATCAAAAATTGCATTTATTCCTTTTTAATATAAGTGTACCTTGTTTTATCATGCTTTGCTTTATTGTGCGCCATAGGTTCTGTATTTTTTTTTAAAGATTGAAATGTTGCCCACCTGCACTGAGCAAGTCCATCAGAACTATGTTTTCTAATGGTTCATGTCTTTGTATCACATTTTGGTAATTTCTCTGATATTTCAAATTTCACTACTTTTATATTTGTTACGGTGATCTGTAATCTTTGATATTACTATTTCAATTATATTGATATTTTTAGCAATAAAGTAGTTTAAATTAAGGCATGTACATTTATTTTAGATATAATACTACTGTACAGTTAATAGATTATAGTATAGAAGAAGCAACCTTTAAGTGTGCTGGGAAACCAAACTTCCTGTGACTTCCCTTACTGTGATATTCGTTTCATTTTGCAAGTCTAGAACCCAGAAAATCTTCGAGGCTTGCCTGTAGCTAATTTTCACAATTTCAGCCAAGGAGCGGGTCATAAGTCGGCTTGTGTGTCTTTAGGCACCACCGCGACATCGGGGACGCCTGCTTTACTTCCTGTCACCGCTAGATGTCTCTGTGGCTTATTTTTGTATTTCCTGTACTACACTTGGGATCAGCACCTGCTCTTTTTAGTAGGGAATGGTATTTAGAAACCACCTCCTGCTTGTGAGGGTGCTCATTATTTCTCTATTGCCGTTGCTTCTAAACCTTTCAAGGGACAGAGCTGTGATGCATATTTTCGAAATTAAAAGAAGAAATCGTGATTTCATACAAGTATTTTCAACTCAAGTTTAGCACTACATGATTTTCAATTAACTCCTTTGATTTCTATATCAGCACATATTTTCCCTACACACAAAAATATCACTAACAGTCTGAACATACTATTGAATTGCCTTATCCTGGGAGATACATCACATTATTTCGAAATAATTTCAAACTATTACTACTGATAATTAGACTGAAAAACAGAGTCTAAGTTTAAAATTAAAGATTTTTTTGTAGTTCCATTTGTCTTGGCATACATATCATTGTGGATAGAGATTTAGTGTTCCCATTTCATGTAAAATTGTTTTCCTGAAAATATTTACTTCATCAGCTTCAACATTCATTTGTAGGCTTGTTTTCTATTCTTATTTATTGACTTTCTTTCATTATTTGATTTCTTTTCTTCAATATGAGCTATCTAAATTTTTCACAGTTAAAACAACATAAGATATATTTAGCAGCACTTTATTATTTGATTTAGTTTTTATGATTTTAATTTTAACAGCACTTTGTTATTTAATTTTTTCAATATTTAGCTGTCTAAATTTTTCAAAGTTAAAACATACAAGATATATTTAACAGCACTGTTTCCCTCCGTATGCTCTTAGAATTAATTGGACAGAGACTTGGAACAAGTGCTAAATACGCAAAGTAGATGTGGCACAGTTGGGTGTTCTCTCTCGGATGTTAGATCTGCTTGTCATCCCCTTTGACATTCAGACTCCAGGCTGTTATTTTCCAGCAGATCTCTAAGTAAGCTCTTTAGATGAGTTAGAAAATATGCTTCCAAAATCATTGCCATATACCTAACAAAGTGAAGTCGCTCAGTCATGTCCGACTCTTTGCGACCCGTGGACTGTAGTCCACCAAGCTCCTCCATCCATGGGATTCTCCAGGCAAGAATACTGGAGTGGGTTGCCATTTCCTTCTCCAAAGGACGGTTAAAAACATGTCTGATAATCAGCAAGATCTCAGGGAAAGAGTGTCACCAAGGCACCCTCACTTTCTTGTGGTAATTCTCAAGCTGGATTATCAGTTTTTTGTTTTATTTTCCTAAAACATGCACTTTTCTAAAACTGCTTCCAATTACTATCTGCTCCTACACTGGCTTAGAAACACCAGGCTCTTTTTGTATTTTAAAACCTTTTATTAATTTTTTTCTTTCTCCCATGTTTAAATAGTATGTAACATAAAAGGAAATTATAATATTGAAAGGTGGCATTGAACATTCATTGTCAGGCCAATATAGATGGCTATAAAATTATGTACGGAAACCATGAACTATCTCACCAGTGTTAAACATTTGGAATGATACTGTAGAAGGTCCAAGGTGCTTGAGCAAGTATAATTAAGGAGATTGTTTCAATTTAGCTGCTGAGTAGCAAGTAGAGCATATCAAAGAAGAGAGAGAAAACTGGGGTTTCATAAATGAAGGGAGGGTGGAGATGGGTCTTACCTTAGAATTCAGTTTAGTTTGGTTCAGTCGCTCAGTTGTGTCTGACTGTTTGGGACCCCATAGACTGCAGCACACCAGGCTTCCCTGTCCATCACCAACTCCTGGAGTTCACTCAAACTCATGTCCGTTGAGTCGGTGATGCCATCCAACCATTTCATCCTCTGTTGTCCCCTTCTCCTCCACCTTCAATCTTTCCCAGTATCAAGGTCTTTTCCAATGAGTCAGTTCTTCACATCAGGTGGCCAAATACTAGAGTTTCAGCTTCAACATCAGTCCTTCCCATGGCTATTCAGGACTGATCTCCTTTAGGATGAACTGGTTGGATCTCCTTGCAGTCCAAGAGACTTTCACAAGTCTTCTCCAACACCACACTTCAAAAGCATCAATTCTTCAGCACTCAGCTTTTCATAGTCCAGCTCTCACAACACGACTACTGGAAAAACCATACCTTTGACTAGATGGACCTTAGTCAGCAAGGTAATGTCTCTGTTTTTCAATATGCTGTCTAGGTTGGTCATAGCTTTTCTTCCAAGGACAAGCATCTTTTAATTTCATAGCTGCAATCACCATTTACAGTGATTTTGGAGCTCATCAAAATAAAATCTGTCACTGTTTCCATTGTTTCCCCATCTATTTGCCATGAAGCGATGGAACCACATGCCATAATTTTAATTTTCTGAATGTT